>NC_087398.1:19910000-20087500 GCF_031307605.1 Tribolium castaneum
AAAAGTCACTAAAGTCTTAGAGTTGTCTTTAGTCGTCATATTAATAACAATAAAATTTATAATAACAATACTTGTAGTACTAAATTTGCTTATATGCAAGCGCTTAATTAAGGTAACAGTTTTTTTGTTTTTTGCTTATATCTCGAAAACAGTTACTCCTATCAATTTTTACTTTTTCACTAAAATTAAGGTGATAAAATTTCCTACAAAATAGTTATTTGCATTTTTCATGTAGAACTAACCATAAGCGAGATATAAGTTTGAAAATAATTAATAATTAAAAAAAAGTGTTTTAACAGAAAATGTCTTGTGATTTATAAAATACACTTAATTTATTGGGTCCAATACTGTATTAGAAGAAAAAGGAGGTGACATAAAAGTCACTGAAGTCTTCAGAGTCGTTTTTAAATGCTGCATTTTTGTCTTCGTCTCAAACATTGAAAACTGAATTACATTTTTGTTCAGTAACAGTTACAGTTTTCTTATTGGTTTTTTGCTTATATCTCGAAAACAGTTACTCCTATCAATTTTTATCTTTCTTTCAAAATTAAAGCTGATAACATTTCCTACAAAATAGTTATTTGCATTTTTCTTGTAAGACCAACCATAAGCGAGTTATAAAGTTGGATATAAATAATATCTAACAAAAACTTGCTTAAAAATAAAATGTTTGAAATACTGAAATTAAACTAAATTAATTGTGTCTAACACTTTAGTAGAGAAAAAAGAAAAAGACATAAAAGTCACCAAAGTCTTCAGAATCGTTTTTAGTCGTCATATTAATAACAATAACATTAATAATAATAATACTAATAGTACTAAATCTGCTTATATGCAAGCGCTTTATTAAGGTAACAGTTTTTTGGTTTCTTGTTTATATCTCGAAAACAGTTACTCCTATCAATTTTTATCTTTCTTCCAAAATTAAAGCTGATAAAATTTCCTACAAAATAGTTATTTGCATTTTTCTTGTAGGACCAACCATAAGCGAGTTATAGAGTTGGATATAAATAATATTTAACAAAAATTTGCTTTAAAATAAAATGTTTGAAAAACTGAAATTAAACTAATTTAATTGTGTCTAACACTTTCGTAGAGGAAAAAGAAGAAGACAAGAAAGACAAAAATTCATAGGAGTAACTGTTTTCGAGATATAAGCAAAAAACCAAAGTAAAAACTGTTACCGTTTCAGAACAAAAATGTAATTCAGTATTCAATGTTTGAGACGAAGACGAAAATGCAGCATTTAAAATCGACTCTGAAGATTTCAGTGACTTATATGTCACCCCCTTTTTTTCTAATAAAGTATTGGACCTAATAAATTAAGTGTATTTTAAATCACAAGACATTTTCTGTTAAAGCACTTCTTTTTTAAATATTAATTATTTTCAATCTTATATCTCGCTTATGGTTAGTCCTACATAAAAAATGCAAATAATTATTTTGTAGGAAATTTTATCAGCTTGAATTTTAGTAAAAAGATAAAAGTTAATAGGAGTAACTGTTTTCGAGATATGAGCAAGAAACCAAAACACTGTTACCTTAATTAAGCGTTTGCATATAAGCAAATTTAGTACTATTAGTATTATTATTATTAATGTTATTGTTATTAATATGACGATTAAAGACAACTTTGAAACCTTTAGTGACTTTTATGTCTTCTTCTTTTTCCTCTACTAAAGTATTAGACACAATTAAATTAGTTTAATTTCAGTTTTTCAAACATTTTATTTTAAAGCAAATTTTTGTTAAATATTATTTATATCCAACTCTATAACTCGCTTATGGTTGGTCCTACAAGAAAAATGCAAATAACTATTTTGTAGGAAATTTTATCAGCTTTAATTTTGACAGAAAGATAAAAATTGATAGGAGTAACTGTTTTCGAGATATAAGCAAAAAACCAATAAGAAAACTGTGACTGTTACTGAACAAAAATGTAATTCAGTTTTCAATGTTTGAGACGAAGACGAAACTGCAGCATTTAAAAACGACTCTGAAGACTTCAGTGACTTTTATGTCACTTCCTTTTTCTTCTAATAAAGTATTGGACCCAATAAATTAAGTGTATTTTAAATCACAAGACATTTTCTGTTAAAGCACTTTTTTTTTAAATATTAATTATTTTCAATCATATATCTCGCTTATGGTTAGTCCTACATGAAAAATGCAAATAACTATTTTGTAGGAAATTTTATCAGCTTGAATTTTAGTAAAAAGATAAAAATTGATAAGAGTAACTGTTTTCGAGATATAAGCAAGAAACCAAAACACTGTTACCTTAATTAAGCGTTTGCATATAAGCAAATTTAGTACTATTAGTATTATTATTATTAATGTTATTGTTATTAATATGACAACTAAAGACAACTCTGAAACCTTTAGTGACTTTTATGTCTTTTCCTTTTTCCTCTACTAAAGTGTTAGACACAATTAAATTAGTTTAGTTTCAGTTTTTCAAACATTTTATTTTAAAGCAAATTTTTGTTAAAAAGTATTTATATCCAACTCTATAACTCGCTTATGGTTGGTCCTACAAGAAAAATGCAAATAACTATTTTGTAGGAAATTTTATCAGCTTTAATTTTGAAAAAAAGACAAAAATTTATAGGAGTAACTGTTTTCGAGATATAAGCAAGAAACCAAAAAACTGTTACCTTAATAAAGCGCTTGCATATAAGCAGATTTAGTACTATTAGTAATATTATTATTAATGTTATTGTTATTAATATGACGACTAAAAACGATTCTGAAGACTTTGGTGACTTTTATGTCTTTTTCTTTTTTCTCTACTAAAGTGTTAGACACAATTAATTTAGTTTAATTTCAGTATTTCAAACATTTTATTTTTAAGCAAGTTTTTGTTAAATATTATTTATATCCAACTTTATAACTCGCTTATGGTTGGTCCCACAAGAAAAATGCAAATAACTATTTTGTAGGAAATGTTATCAGCTTTAATTTTGAAAGAAAGATAAAAATTGATAGGAGTAACTGTTTTCGAGATATGAGCAAGAAACCAAAACACTGTTACCTTAATTAAGCGTTTGCATATAAGCAAATTTAGTACTATTAGTATTATTATTATTAATGTTATTGTTATTAATATGACGATTAAAGACAACTTTGAAACCTTTAGTGACTTTTATGTCTTCTTCTTTTTCCTCTACTAAAGTGTTAGACACAATTAAATTAGTTTAATTTCAGTTTCTCAAACATTTTATTTTAAAGCAAATTTTTGTTAAATATTATTTATATCCAACTCTATAACTCGCTTATGGTTGGTCCTACAAGAAAAATGCAAATATTTATTTTGTAGGAAATTTTATCAGCTTTAATTTTGACAGAAAGATAAAAATTGATAGGAGTAACTGTTTTCGAGATATAAGCAAAAAACCAATAAGAAAACTGTGACTGTTACTGAACAAAAATGTAATTCAGTTTTCAATGTTTGAGACGAAGACGAAACTGCAGCATTTAAAAACGACTCTGAAGACTTCAGTGACTTTTATGTCACTTCCTTTTTCTTCTAATAAAGTATTGGACCCAATAAATTAAGTGTATTTTAAATCACAAGACATTTTCTGTTAAAGCACTTTTTTTTTAAATATTAATTATTTTCAATCATATATCTCGCTTATGGTTAGTCCTACATGAAAAATGCAAATAACTATTTTGTAGGAAATTTTATCAGCTTGAATTTTAGTAAAAAGATAAAAATTGATAAGAGTAACTGTTTTCGAGATATAAGCAAGAAACCAAAACACTGTTACCTTAATTAAGCGTTTGCATATAAGCAAATTTAGTACTATTAGTATTATTATTATTAATGTTATTGTTATTAATATGACAACTAAAGACAACTCTGAAACCTTTAGTGACTTTTATGTCTTTTCCTTTTTCCTCTACTAAAGTGTTAGACACAATTAAATTAGTTTAATTTCAGTTTTTCAAACATTTTATTTTAAAGCAAATTTTTGTTAAAAAGTATTTATATCCAACTCTATAACTCGCTTATGGTTGGTCCTACAAGAAAAATGCAAATAACTATTTTGTAGGAAATTTTATCAGCTTTAATTTTGAAAAAAAGACAAAAATTTATAGGAGTAACTGTTTTCGAGATATAAGCAAGAAACCAAAAAACTGTTACCTTAATAAAGCGCTTGCATATAAGCAGATTTAGTACTATTAGTAATATTATTATTAATGTTATTGTTATTAATATGACGACTAAAAACGATTCTGAAGACTTTGGTGACTTTTATGTCTTTTTCTTTTTTCTCTACTAAAGTGTTAGACACAATTAATTTAGTTTAATTTCAGTATTTCAAACATTTTATTTTTAAGCAAGTTTTTGTTAAATATTATTTATATCCAACTTTATAACTCGCTTATGGTTGGTCCCACAAGAAAAATGCAAATAACTATTTTGTAGGAAATGTTATCAGCTTTAATTTTGAAAGAAAGATAAAAATTGATAGGAGTAACTGTTTTCGAGATATGAGCAAGAAACCAAAACACTGTTACCTTAATTAAGCGTTTGCATATAAGCAAATTTAGTACTATTAGTATTATTATTATTAATGTTATTGTTATTAATATGACGATTAAAGACAACTTTGAAACCTTTAGTGACTTTTATGTCTTCTTCTTTTTCCTCTACTAAAGTGTTAGACACAATTAAATTAGTTTAATTTCAGTTTCTCAAACATTTTATTTTAAAGCAAATTTTTGTTAAATATTATTTATATCCAACTCTATAACTCGCTTATGGTTGGTCCTACAAGAAAAATGCAAATATTTATTTTGTAGGAAATTTTATCAGCTTTAATTTTGACAGAAAGATAAAAATTGATAGGAGTAACTGTTTTCGAGATATAAGCAAAAAACCAATAAGAAAACTGTGACTGTTACTGAACAAAAATGTAATTCAGTTTTCAATGTTTGAGACGAAGACGAAACTGCAGCATTTAAAAACGACTCTGAAGACTTCAGTGACTTTTATGTCACTTCCTTGTTCTTCTAATAAAGTATTGGACCCAATAAATTAAGTGTATTTTAAATCACAAGACATTTTCTGTTAAAGCACTTATTTTTTAAATATTAATTATTTTCAATCATATATCTCGGTTATGGTTAGTCCTACATGAAAAATGCAAATAACTATTTTATAGGAAATTTTATCAGCTTGAATTTTAGTAAAAAGATAAAAATTGATAGGAGTAACTGTTTTCGAGATATAAGCAAGAAACCAAAACACTGTTAACTTAATTAAGCGTTTGCATATAAGCAAATTTAGTACTATTAGTATTATTATTATTAATGTTATTGTTATTAATATGACAACTAAAGACAACTCTGAAACCTTTAGTGACTTTTATGTCTTTTCCTTTTTCCTCTACTAAAGTGTTAGACACAATTAAATTAGTTTAATTTCAGTTTTTCAAACATTTTATTTTAAAGCAAATTTTTGTTAAAAATTATTTATATCCAACTCTATAACTCGCTTATGGTTGGTCCTACAAGAAAAATGCAAATAACTATTTTGTAGGAAATTTTATCAGCTTTAATTTTGAAAAAAAGACAAAAATTTATAGGAGTAACTGTTTTCGAGATATAAGCAAGAAACCAAAAAACTGTTACCTTAATAAAGCGCTTGCATATAAGCAGATTTAGTACTATTAGTATTATTATTATTAATGTTATTGTTATTAATATGACGACTAAAAACGATTCTGAAGACTTTGGTGACTTTTATGTTTTTTTTTTTTCTCTACTAAAGTGTTAGACACAATTAATTTAGTTTAATTTCAGTATTTCAAACATTTTATTTTTAAGCAAGTTTTTGTTAAATATTATTTATATCCAACTTTATAACTCGCTTATGGTTGGTCCCGCAAGAAAAATGCAAATAACTATTTTGTAGGAAATGTTATCAGCTTTAATTTTGAAAGAAAGATAAAAATTGATAGGAGTAACTGTTTTCGAGATATGAGCAAGAAACCAAAACACTGTTACCTTAATTAAGCGTTTGCATATAAGCAAATTTAGTACTATTAGTATTATTATTATTAATGTTATTGTTATTAATATGACGATTAAAGACAACTTTGAAACCTTTAGTGACTTTTATGTCTTCTTCTTTTTCCTCTACTAAAGTGTTAGACACAATTAAATTAGTTTAATTTCAGTTTTTCAAACATTTTATTTTAAAGCAAATTTTTGTTAAATATTATTTATATCCAACTCTATAACTCGCTTATGGTTGGTCCTACAAGAAAAATGCAAATATTTATTTTGTAGGAAATTTTATCAGCTTTAATTTTGACAGAAAGATAAAAATTGATAGGAGTAACTGTTTTCGAGATATAAGCAAAAAACCAATAAGAAAACTGTGACTGTTACTGAACAAAAATGTAATTCAGTTTTCAATGTTTGAGACGAAGACGAAACTGCAGCATTTAAAAACGACTCTGAAGACTTCAGTGACTTTTAAGTCACTTCCTTTTTCTTCTAATAAAGTATTGGACCCAATAAATTAAGTGTATTTTAAATCACAAGACATTTTCTGTTAAAGCACTTTTTTTTTAAATATTAATTATTTTCAATCATATATCTCGCTTATGGTTAGTCCTACATGAAAAATGCAAATAACTATTTTATAGGAAATTTTATCAGCTTGAATTTTAGTAAAAAGATAAAAATTGATAGGAGTAACTGTTTTCGAGATATAAGCAAGAAACCAAAACACTGTTACCTTAATTAAGCGTTTGCATATAAGCAAATTTAGTACTATTAGTATTATTATTATTAATGTTATTGTTATTAATATGACAACTAAAGACAACTCTGAAACCTTTAGTGACTTTTATGTCTTTTCCTTTTTCCTCTACTAAAGTGTTAGACACAATTAAATTAGTTTAATTTCAGTTTTTCAAACATTTTATTTTAAAGCAAATTTTTGTTAAAAATTATTTATATCCAACTCTATAACTCGCTTATGGTTGGTCCTACAAGAAAAATGCAAATAACTATTTTGTAGGAATTTTTATCAGCTTTAATTTTGACAGAAAGATAAAAATTGATAGGAGTAACTGTTTTCGAGATATAAGCAAAAAACCAATAAGAAAACTGTGACTGTTACTGAACAAAAATGTAATTCAGTTTTCAATGTTGGAGACGAAGACGAAACTGCAGCATTTAAAAACGACTCTGAAGACTTCAGTGACTTTTATGTCACTTCCTTTTTCTTCTAATAAAGTATTGGACCCAATAAATTAAGTGTATTTTAAATCACAAGACATTTTCTGTTAAAGAACTTTTTTTTTAAATATTAATTATTTTCAATCATATATCTCGCTTATGGTTAGTCCTACATGAAAAATGCAAATAACTATTTTATAGGAAATTTTATCAGCTTGAATTTTAGTAAAAAGATAAAAATTGATAGGAGTAACTGTTTTCGAGATATAAGCAAGAAACCAAAACACTGTTACCTTAATTAAGCGTTTGCATATAAGCAAATTTAGTACTATTAGTATTATTATTATTAATGTTATTGTTATTAATATGACAACTAAAGACAACTCTGAAACCTTTAGTGACTTTAATGTCTTTTCCTTTTTCCTCTACTAAAGTGTTAGACACAATTAAATTAGTTTAATTTCAGTTTTTCAAACATTTTATTTTAAAGCAAATTTTTGTTAAAAATTATTTATATCCAACTCTATAACTCGCTTATGGTTGGTCCTACAAGAAAAATGCAAATAACTATTTTGTAGGAAATTTTATCAGCTTTAATTTTGAAAAAAAGACAAAAATTCATAGGAGTAACTGTTTTCGAGATATAAGCAAGAAACCAAAAAACTGTTACCTTAATAAAGCGCTTGCATATAAGCAGATTTAGTACTATTAGTATTATTATTATTATTAATGTTATTGTTATTAATATGACGACTAAAAACGATTTTGAAGACTTTGGTGACTTTTATGTCTTTTTCTTTTTTCTCTACTAAAGTGTTAGACACAATTAATTTAGTTTAATTTCAGTATTTCAAACATTTTATTTTTAAGCAAGTTTTTGTTAAATATTATTTATATCCAACTTTATAACTCGCTTATGGTTGGTCCTACAAGAAAAATGCAAATAACTATTTTGTAGGAAATGTTATCAGCTTTAATTTTGAAAGAAAGATAAAAATTGATAGGAGTAACTGTTTTCGAGATATAAGCAAAAAACCAATGTAAAAACTGTTACCGTTTCAGAACAAAAATGTAATTCAGTTTTCAATGTTTGAGACGAAGACGAAAATGCAGCATTTAAAATCGACTCTGAAGACTTCAGTGACTTATATGTCACCCCCTTTTTTTCTAATAAAGTATTGGACCTAATAAATTAAGTGTATTTTAAATCACAAGACATTTTCTGTTAAAGCACTTCTTTTTTAAATATTAATTATTTTCAATCTTATATCTCGCTTATGGTTAGTCCTACATAAAAAATGCAAATAACTATTTTGTAGGAAATTTTATCAGCTTGAATTTTAGCAAAATTATAAAAGTTGATAGGAGTAACTGTTTTCGAGATATGAGCAAGAAACCAAAACACTGTTACCTTAATTAAGCGTTTGCATATTAGCAAATTTAGTACTATTAGTATTATTATTATTAATGTTATTGTTATTAATATGACGATTAAAGACAACTTTGAAACCTTTAGTGACTTTTATGTCTTCTTCTTTTTCCTCTACTAAAGTGTTAGACACAATTAAATTAGTTTAATTTCAGTTTTTCAAACATTTTATTTTAAAGCAAATTTTTGTTAAATATTATTTATATCCAACTCTATAACTCGCTTATGGTTGGTCGTACAAGAAAAATGCAAATAACTATTTTGTAGAAAATTTTATCAGCTTTAATTTTGAAAGAAAGATAAAAATTGATAGGAGTAACTGTTTTCGAGATATAAGCAAAAAACCAATAAGAAAACTGTGACTGTTACTGAACAAAAATGTAATTCGGTTTTCAATGTTTGAGACGAAGACGAAACTGCAGCATTTAAAAACGACTCTGAAGACTTCAGTGACTTTTATGTCACTTCCTTTTTCTTCTAATAAAGTATTGGACCCAATAAATTAAGTGTATTTTAAATCACAAGACATTTTCTGTTAAAGCACTTTTTTTTTAAATATTAATTATTTTCAATCATATATCTCGCTTATGGTTAGTCCTACATAAAAAATGCAAATAACTATTTTGTAGGAAATTTTATCAGCTTGAATATTAGTAAAAAGATAAAAATTGATAGGAGTAACTGTTTTCGAGATATAAGCAAGAAACCAAAACACTGTTACCTTAATTAAGCGTTTGCATATAAGCAAATTTAGAACTATTAGTATTATTATTATTAATGTTATTGTTATTAATATGACAACTAAAGACAACTCTGAAACCTTTAGTGACTTTTATGTCTTTTCGTTTTTTCTCTACTAAAGTGTTAGACACAGTAAAATTAGTTTAATTTCAGTTTTTCAAACATTTTATTTTAAAGCAAATTTTTGTTAAATATTATTTATATCCAACTCTATAACTCGCTTATGGTTGGTCCTACAAGAAAAATGCAAATAACTATTTTGTAGAATATTTTATCAGCTTTGATTTTGAAAGAAAGACAAAAATTCATAGGAGTAACTGTTTTCGAGATATAAGCAAGAAACCAAAAAACTGTTACCTTAATAAAGCGCTTGCATATAAGCAGATTTAGTACTATTAGTATTATTATTATTAATGTTATTATTATTAATATAACGACTAAAAACGATTCTGAAGACTTTGGTGACTTTTATGTCTTTTTCTTTTTTCTCTACTAAAGTGTTAGACACAATTAATTTAGTTTAATTTCAGTATTTCAAACATTTTATTTTTAAGCAAGTTTTTGTTAAATATTATTTATATCCAACTTTATAACTCGCTTATGGTTGGTCCTACAAGAAAAATGCAAATAACTATTTTGTAGGAAATGTTATCAGCTTTAATTTTGAAAGAAAGATAAAAATTGATAGGAGTAACTGTTTTCGAGATATAAGCAAAAAACCAAAGTAAAAACTGTTACCGTTTCAGAACAAAAATATAATTCAGTTTTCAATGTTTGAGACCAAGACGAAACTGCAGCATTTAAAAACGACTCTGAAGACTTCAGTGACTTTTATGTCACTTCCTTTTTCTTCTAATAAAGTATTGGACCCAATAAATTAAGTGTATTTTAAATCACAAGACATTTTCTGTTAAAGCACTTTTTTTTTAAATATTAATTATTTTCAATCATATATCTCGCTTATGGTTAGTCCTACATGAAAAATGCAAATAACTATTTTATAGGAAATTTTATCAGCTTGAATTTTAGTAAAAAAATAAAAATTGATAGGAGTAACTGTTTTCGAGATATAAGCAAGAAACCAAAACACTGTTACCTTAATTAAGCGTTTGCATATAAGCAAATTTAGTACTATTAGTATTATTATTATTAATGTTATTGTTATTAATATGACAACTAAAGACAACTCTGAAACCTTTAGTGACTTTTATGTCTTTTCCTTTTTCCTCTACTAAAGTGTTAGACACAATTAAATTAGTTTAATTTCAGTTTTTCAAACATTTTATTTTAAAGCAAATTTTTGTTAAAAATTATTTATATCCAACTCTATAACTCGCTTATGGTTGGTCCTACAAGAAAAATGCAAATAACTATTTTGTAGGAAATTTTATCAGCTTTAATTTTGAAAAAAAGACAAAAATTCATAGGAGTAACTGTTTTCGAGATATAAGCAAGAAACCAAAAAACTGTTACCTTAATAAAGCGCTTGCATATAAGCAGATTTAGTACTATTAGTATTATTATTATTAATGTTATTGTTATTAATATGACGACTAAAAACGATTTTGAAGACTTTGGTGACTTTTATGTCTTTTTCTTTTTTCTCTACTAAAGTGTTAGACACAATTAATTTAGTTTAATTTCAGTATTTCAAACATTTTATTTTTAAGCAAGTTTTTGTTAAATATTATTTATATCTAACTTTATAACTCGCTTATGGTTGGTCCTACAAGAAAAATGCAAATAACTATTTTGTAGAATATTTTATCAGCTTTAATTGTGAAAAAAAGACAAAAATTCATAGGAGTAACTGTTTTCGAGATATAAGCAAGAAACCAAAAAACTGTTACCTTAATAAAGCGCTTGCATATAAGCAGATTTAGTACTATTAGTATTATTATTATTAATGTTATTGTTATTAATATGACGACTAAAAACGATTCTGAAGACTTTGGTGACTTTTATGTCTTTTTCTTTTTTCTCTACTAAAGTGTTAGACACAATTAATTTAGTTTAATTTCAGTATTTCAAACATTTTGTTTTTAAGCAAGTTTTTGTTAAATATTATTTATATCCAACTTTATAACTCGCTTATGGTTGGTCCTACAAGAAAAATGCAAATAACTATTTTGTAGGAAATGTTATCAGCTTTAATTTTGAAAGAAAGATAAAAATTGATAGGAGTAACTGTTTTCGAGATATAAGCAAAAAACCAAAGTAAAAACTGTTACCGTTTCAGAACAAAAATATAATTCAGTTTTCAATGTTTGAGACGAAGACGAAACTGCAGCATTTAAAAACGACTCTGAAGACTTCAGTGACTTTTATGTCACTTCCTTTTTCTTCTAATAAAGTATTGGACCCAATAAATTAAGTGTATTTTAAATCACAAGACATTTTCTGTTAAAGCACTTTTTTTTTAAATATTAATTATTTTCAATCATATATCTCGCTTATGGTTAGTCCTACATGAAAAATGCAAATAACTATTTTATAGGAAATTTTATCAGCTTGAATTTTAGTAAAAAGATAAAAATTGATAGGAGTAACTGTTTTCGAGATATAAGCAAGAAACCAAAACACTGTTACCTTAATTAAGCGTTTGCATATAAGCAAATTTAGTACTATTAGTATTATTATTATTAATGTTATTGTTATTAATATGACAACTAAAGACAACTCTGAAACCTTTAGTGACTTTTATGTCTTTTCCTTTTTCCTCTACTAAAGTGTTAGACACAATTAAATTAGTTTAATTTCAGTTTTTCAAACATTTTATTTTAAAGCAAATTTTTGTTAAAAATTATTTATATAAAAGAAAAGACATAAAAGTCACTAAAGGTTTCAGAGTTGTCTTTAGTTGTCATATTAATAACAATAACATTAATAATAATAATACTAATAGTACTAAATTTGCTTATATGCAAACGCTTAATTAAGGTAACAGTGTTTTGGTTTCTTGCTTATATCTCGAAAACAGTTACTCCTATCAATTTTTATCTTTTTACTAAAATTCAAGCTGATAAAATTTCCTATAAAATAGTTATTTGCATTTTTCATGTAGGACTAACCATAAGCGAGATATATGATTGAAAATAATTAATATTTAAAAAAAAAGTGCTTTAACAGAAAATGTCTTGTGATTTAAAATACACTTAATTTATTGGGTCCAATACTTTATTAGAAGAAAAAGGAAGTGACATAAAAGTCACTGAAGTCTTCAGAGTCGTTTTTAAATGCTGCAGTTTCGTCTTCGTCTCAAACATTGAAAACTGAATTATATTTTTGTTCTGAAACGGTAACAGTTTTTACTTTGGTTTTTTGCTTATATCTCGAAAACAGTTACTCCTATCAATTTTTATCTTTCTTTCAAAATTAAAGCTGATAACATTTCCTACAAAATAGTTATTTGCATTTTTCTTGTAGGACCAACCATAAGCGAGTTATAAAGTTGGATATAAATAATATTTAACAAAAACTTGCTTAAAAACAAAATGTTTGAAATACTGAAATTAAACTAAATTAATTGTGTCTAACACTTTAGTAGAGAAAAAAGAAAAAGACATAAAAGTCACCAAAGTCATCAGAATCGTTTTTAGTCGTCATATTAATAACAATAACATTAATAATAATAATACTAATAGTACTAAATCTGCTTATATGCAAGCGCTTTATTAAGGTAACAGTTTTTTGGTTTCTTGCTTATATCTCGAAAACAGTTACTCCTATGAATTTTTGTCTTTTTTTCACAATTAAAGCTGATAAAATATTCTACAAAATAGTTATTTGCATTTTTCTTGTAGGACCAACCATAAGCGAGTTATAAAGTTAGATATAAATAATATTTAACAAAAACTTGCTTAAAAATAAAATGTTTGAAATACTGAAATTAAACTAAATTAATTGTGTCTAACACTTTAGTAGAGAAAAAAGAAAAAGACATAAAAGTCACCAAAGTCTTCAAAATCGTTTTTAGTCGTCATATTAATAACAATAACATTAATAATAATAATACTAATAGTACTAAATCTGCTTATATGCAAGCGCTTTATTAAGGTAACAGTTTTTTGGTTTCTTGCTTATATCTCGAAAACAGTTACTCCTATGAATTTTTGTCTTTTTTTCAAAATTAAAGCTGATAAAATTTCCTACAAAATAGTTATTTGCATTTTTCTTGTAGGACCAACCATAAGCGAGCAAAATAGTTATTTGCATTTTTCTTGTAGGACCAACCATAAGCGAGTTATAGAGTTGGATATAAATAATTTTTAACAAAAATTTGCTTTAAAATAAAATGTTTGAAAAACTGAAATTAAACTAATTTAATTGTGTCTAACACTTTAGTAGAGGAAAAAGGAAAAGACATTAAAGTCACTAAAGGTTTCAGAGTTGTCTTTAGTTGTCATATTAATAACAATAACATTAATAATAATAATACTAATAGTACTAAATTTGCTTATATGCAAACGCTTAATTAAGGTAACAGTGTTTTGGTTTCTTGCTTATATCTCGAAAACAGTTACTCCTATCAATTTTTATCTTTTTACTAAAATTCAAGCTGATAAAATTTCCTATAAAATAGTTATTTGCATTTTTCATGTAGGACTAACCATAAGCGAGATATATGATTGAAAATAATTAATATTTAAAAAAAAAGTTCTTTAACAGAAAATGTCTTGTGATTTAAAATACACTTAATTTATTGGGTCCAATACTTTATTAGAAGAAAAAGGAAGTGACATAAAAGTCACTGAAGTCTTCAGAGTCGTTTTTAAATGCTGCAGTTTCGTCTTCGTCTCCAACATTGAAAACTGAATTACATTTTTGTTCAGTAACAGTCACAGTTTTCTTATTGGTTTTTTGCTTATATCTCGAAAACAGTTACTCCTATCAATTTTTATCTTTCTGTCAAAATTAAAGCTGATAAAAATTCCTACAAAATAGTTATTTGCATTTTTCTTGTAGGACCAACCATAAGCGAGTTATAGAGTTGGATATAAATAATTTTTAACAAAAATTTGCTTTAAAATAAAATGTTTGAAAAACTGAAATTAAACTAATTTAATTGTGTCTAACACTTTAGTAGAGGAAAAAGGAAAAGACATAAAAGTCACTAAAGGTTTCAGAGTTGTCTTTAGTTGTCATATTAATAACAATAACATTAATAATAATAATACTAATAGTACTAAATTTGCTTATATGCAAACGCTTAATTAAGGTAACAGTGTTTTGGTTTCTTGCTTATATCTCGAAAACAGTTACTCCTATCAATTTTTATCTTTTTACTAAAATTCAAGCTGATAAAATTTCCTATAAAATAGTTATTTGCATTTTTCATGTAGGACTAACCATAAGCGAGATATATGATTGAAAATAATTAATATTTAAAAAAAAAGTGCTTTAACAGAAAATGTCTTGTGATTTAAAATACACTTAATTTATTGGGTCCAATACTTTATTAGAAGAAAAAGGAAGTGACATAAAAGTCACTGAAGTCTTCAGAGTCGTTTTTAAATGCTGCAGTTTCGTCTTCGTCTCAAACATTGAAAACTGAATTACATTTTTGTTCAGTAACAGTCACAGTTTTCTTATTGGTTTTTTGCTTATATCTCGAAAACAGTTACTCCTATCAATTTTTATCTTTCTGTCAAAATTAAAGCTGATAAAATTTCCTACAAAATAAATATTTGCATTTTTCTTGTAGGACCAACCATAAGCGAGTTATAGAGTTGGATATAAATAATATTTAACAAAAATTTGCTTTAAAATAAAATGTTTGAAAAACTGAAATTAAACTAATTTAATTGTGTCTAACACTTTAGTAGAGGAAAAAGAAGAAGACATAAAAGTCACTAAAGGTTTCAAAGTTGTCTTTAATCGTCATATTAATAACAATAACATTAATAATAATAATACTAATAGTACTAAATTTGCTTATATGCAAACGCTTAATTAAGGTAACAGTGTTTTGGTTTCTTGCTCATATCTCGAAAACAGTTACTCCTATCAATTTTTATCTTTCTTTCAAAATTAAAGCTGATAACATTTCCTACAAAATAGTTATTTGCATTTTTCTTGCGGGACCAACCATAAGCGAGTTATAAAGTTGGATATAAATAATATTTAACAAAAACTTGCTTAAAAATAAAATGTTTGAAATACTGAAATTAAACTAAATTAATTGTGTCTAACACTTTAGTAGAGAAAAAAAAAAGACATAAAAGTCACCAAAGTCTTCAGAATCGTTTTTAGTCGTCATATTAATAACAATAACATTAATAATAATAATACTAATAGTACTAAATCTGCTTATATGCAAGCGCTTTATTAAGGTAACAGTTTTTTGGTTTCTTGCTTATATCTCGAAAACAGTTACTCCTATAAATTTTTGTCTTTTTTTCAAAATTAAAGCTGATAAAATTTCCTACAAAATAGTTATTTGCATTTTTCTTGTAGGACCAACCATAAGCGAGTTATAGAGTTGGATATAAATAATTTTTAACAAAAATTTGCTTTAAAATAAAATGTTTGAAAAACTGAAATTAAACTAATTTAATTGTGTCTAACACTTTAGTAGAGGAAAAAGGAAAAGACATAAAAGTCACTAAAGGTTTCAGAGTTGTCTTTAGTTGTCATATTAATAACAATAACATTAATAATAATAATACTAATAGTACTAAATTTGCTTATATGCAAACGCTTAATTAAGTTAACAGTGTTTTGGTTTCTTGCTTATATCTCGAAAACAGTTACTCCTATCAATTTTTATCTTTTTACTAAAATTTAAGCTGATAAAATTTCCTATAAAATAGTTATTTGCATTTTTTATGTAGGACTAACCATAACCGAGATATATGATTGAAAATAATTAATATTTAAAAAATAAGTGCTTTAACAGAAAATGTCTTGTGATTTAAAATACACTTAATTTATTGGGTCCAATGCTTTATTAGAAGAACAAGGAAGTGACATAAAAGTCACTGAAGTCTTCAGAGTCGTTTTTAAATGCTGCAGTTTCGTCTTCGTCTCAAACATTGAAAACTGAATTACATTTTTGTTCAGTAACAGTCACAGTTTTCTTATTGGTTTTTTGCTTATATCTCGAAAACAGTTACTCCTATCAATTTTTATCTTTCTGTCAAAATTAAAGCTGATAAAATTTCCTACAAAATAAATATTTGCATTTTTCTTGTAGGACCAACCATAAGCGAGTTATAGAGTTGGATATAAATAATATTTAACAAAAATTTGCTTTAAAATAAAATGTTTGAAAAACTGAAATTAAACTAATTTAATTGTGTCTAACACTTTAGTAGAGGAAAAAGAAGAAGACATAAAAGTCACTAAAGGTTTCAAAGTTGTCTTTAATCGTCATATTAATAACAATAACATTAATAATAATAATACTAATAGTACTAAATCTGCTTATATGCAAGCGCTTTATTAAGGTAACAGTTTTTTGGTTTCTTGCTTATATCTCGAAAACAGTTACTCCTATGAATTTTTGTCTTTTTTTCAAAATTAAAGCTGATAAAATATTCTACAAAATAGTTATTTGCATTTTTCTTGTAGGACCAACCATAAGCGAGTTATAAAGTTAGATATAAATAATATTTAACAAAAACTTGCTTAAAAATAAAATGTTTGAAATACTGAAATTAAACTAAATTAATTGTGTCTAACACTTTAGTAGAGAAAAAAGAAAAAGACATAAAAGTCACCAAAGTCTTCAAAATCGTTTTTTGTCGTCATATTAATAACAATAACATTAATAATAATAATACTAATAGTACTAAATCTGCTTATATGCAAGCGCTTTATTAAGGTAACAGTTTTTTGGTTTCTTGCTTATATCTCGAAAACAGTTACTCCTATGAATTTTTGTTTTTTTTTTCAAAATTAAAGCTGATAAAATTTCCTACAAAATAGTTATTTGCATTTTTCTTGTAGGACCAACCATAAGCGAGTTATAGAGTTGGATATAAATACTTTTTAACAAAAATTTGCTTTAAAATAAAATGTTTGAAAAACTGAAATTAAACTAATTTAATTGTGTCTAACACTTTAGTAGAGGAAAAAGGAAAAGACATAAAAGTCACTAAAGGTTTCAGAGTTGTCTTTAGTTGTCATATTAATAACAATAACATTAATAATAATAATACTAATAGTACTAAATTTGCTTATATGCAAACGCTTAATTAAGGTAACAGTGTTTTGGTTTCTTGCTTATATCTCGAAAACAGTTACTCCTATCAATTTTTATCTTTTTACTAAAATTCAAGCTGATAAAATTTCCTACAAAATAGTTATTTGCATTTTTCATGTAGGACTAACCATAAGCGAGATATATAATTGAAAATAATTAATATTTAAAAAAAAAGTGCTTTAACAGAAAATGTCTTGTGATTTAAAATACACTTAATTTATTGGGTCCAATACTTTATTAGAAGAAAAAGGAAGTGACATAAAAGTCACTGAAGTCTTCAGAGTCGTTTTTAAATGCTGCAGTTTCGTCTTCGTCTCAAACATTGAAAACTGAATTACATTTTTGTTTTACTAAAATTCAAGCTGATAAAATTTCCTATAAAATAGTTATTTGCATTTTTCATGTAGGACTAACCATAAGCGAGATATATGATTGAAAATAATTAATATTTAAAAAAAAAGTGCTTTAACAGAAAATGTCTTGTGATTTAAAATACACTTAATTTATTGGGTCCAATACTTTATTAGAAGAAAAAGGAAGTGACATAAAAGTCACTGAAGTCTTCAGAGTCGTTTTTAAATGCTGCAGTTTCGTCTTCGTCTCAAACATTGAAAACTGAATTACATTTTTGTTCAGTAACAGTCACAGTTTTCTTATTGGTTTTTTGCTTACATCTCGAAAACAGTTACTCCTATCAATTTTTATCTTTCTGTCAAAATTAAAGCTGATAAAATTTCCAACAAAATAGATATTTGCATTTTTCTTGTAGGATCAACCATAAGCGAGTTATAGAGTTGGATATAAATAATATTTAACAAAAATTTGCTTTAAAATAAAATGTTTGAAAAACTGAAATTAAACTAATTTAATTGTGTCTAACACTTTAGTAGAGGAAAAAGGAAAAGACATAAAAGTCACTAAAGGTTTCAGAGTTGTCTTTAGTTGTCATATTAATAACAATAACATTAATAATAATAATACTAATAGTACTAAATTTGCTTATATGCAAACGCTTAATTAAGGTAACAGTGTTTTGGTTTCTTGCTTATATCTCGAAAACAGTTACTCCTATCAATTTTTATCTTTTTACTAAAATTCAAGCTGATAAAATTTCCTACAAAATAGTTATTTGCATTTTTCATGTAGGACTAACCATAAGCGAGATATATGATTGAAAATAATTAATATTTAAAAAAAAAGTGCTTTAACAGAAAATGTCTTGTGATTTAAAATACACTTAATTTATTGGGTCCAATACTTTATTAGAAGAAAAAGGAAGTGACATAAAAGTCACTGAAGTCTTCAGAGTCGTTTTTAAATGCTGCAGTTTCGTCTTCGTCTCAAACATTGAAAACTGAATTACATTTTTGTTTTACTAAAATTCAAGCTGATAAAATTTCCTATAAAATAGTTATTTGCATTTTTCATGTAGGACTAACCATAAGCGAGATATATGATTGAAAATAATTAATATTTAAAAAAAAAGTGCTTTAACAGAAAATGTCTTGTGATTTAAAATACACTTAATTTATTGGGTCCAATACTTTATTAGAAGAAAAAGGAAGTGACATAAAAGTCACTGAAGTCTTCAGAGTCGTTTTTAAATGCTGCAGTTTCGTCTTCGTCTCAAACATTGAAAACTGAATTACATTTTTGTTCAGTAACAGTCACAGTTTTCTTATTGGTTTTTTGCTTACATCTCGAAAACAGTTACTCCTATCAATTTTTATCTTTCTGTCAAAATTAAAGCTGATAAAATTTCCAACAAAATAGATATTTGCATTTTTCTTGTAGGATCAACCATAAGCGAGTTATAGAGTTGGATATAAATAATATTTAACAAAAATTTGCTTTAAAATAAAATGTTTGAAAAACTGAAATTAAACTAATTTAATTGTGTCTAACACTTTAGTAGAGGAAAAAGAAGAAGACATAAAAGTCACTAAAGGTTTCAAAGTTGTCTTTAATCGTCATATTAATAACAATAACATTAATAATAATAATACTAATAGTACTAAATTTGCTTATATGCAAACGCTTAATTAAGGTAACAGTGTTTTGGTTTCTTGCTCATATCTCGAAAACAGTTACTCCTATCAATTTTTATCTTTCTTTCAAAATTAAAGCTTATAACATTTCCTACAAAATAGTTATTTGCATTTTTCTTGTGGGACCAACCATAAGCAAGTTATAAAGTTGGATATAAATAATATTTAACAAAAACTTGCTTAAAAATAAAATGTTTGAAATACTGAAATTAAACTAAATTAATTGTGTCTAACACTTTAGTAGAGAAAAAAGAAAAAGACATAAAAGTCACCAAAGTCTTCAGAATCGTTTTTAGTCGTCATATTAATAACAATAACATTAATAATAATAATACTAATAGTACTAAATCTGCTTATATGCAAGCGCTTTATTAAGGTAACAATTTTTTGGTTTCTTGCTTATATCTCGAAAACAGTTACTCCTATGAATTTTTGTCTTTTTTTCAAAATTAAAGCTGATAAAATTTCCTACAAAATAGTTATTTGCATTTTTCTTGTAGGACCAACCATAAGCGAGTTATAGAGTTGGATATAAATAATTTTTAACAAAAATTTGCTTTAAAATAAAATGTTTGAAAAACTGAAATTAAACTAATTTAATTGTGTCTAACACTTTAGTAGAGGAAAAAGGAAAAGACATAAAAGTCACTAAAGGTTTCAGAGTTGTCTTTAGTTGTCAAATTAATAACAATAACATTAATAATAATAATACTAATAGTACTAAATTTGTTTATATGCAAACGCTTAATTAAGGTAACAGTGTTTTGGTTTCTTGCTTATATCTCGAAAACAGTTACTCCTATCAATTTTTATCTTTTTACTAAAATTCAAGCTGATAAAATTTCCTATAAAATAGTTATTTGCATTTTTCATGTAGGACTAACCATAAGCGAGATATATGATTGAAAATAATTAATATTTAAAAAAAAAGTGCTTTAACAGAAAATGTCTTGTGATTTAAAATACACTTAATTTATTGGGTCCAATACTTTATTAGAAGAAAAAGGAAGTGACATAAAAGTCACTGAAGTCTTCAGAGTCGTTTTTAAATGCTGCAGTTTCGTCTTCGTCTCAAACATTGAAAACTGAATTACATTTTTGTTCAGTAACAGTCACAGTTTTCTTATTGGTTTTTTGCTTATATCTCGAAAACAGTTACTCCTATCAATTTTTATCTTTCTGTCAAAATTAAAGCTGATAAAATTTCCTACAAAATAGTTATTTGCATTTTTCTTGTAGGACCAACCATAAGCGAGTTATAGAGTTGGATATAAATAATATTTAACAAAAATTTGCTTTAAAATAAAATGTTTGAAAAACTGAAATTAAACTAATTTAATTGTGTCTAACACTTTAGTAGAGGAAAAAGAAGAAGACATAAAAGTCACTAAAGGTTTCAAAGTTGTCTTTAATCGTCATATTAATAACAATAACATTAATAATAATAATACTAATAGTACTAAATTTGCTTATATGCAAACGCTTAATTAAGGTAACAGTGTTTTTGTTTCTAGCTCATATCTCGAAAACAGTTACTCCTATCAATTTTTATCTTTCTTTCAAAATTAAAGCTGATAACATTTCCTACAAAATAGTTATTTGCATTTTTCTTGTAGGACCAACCATAAGCGAGTTATAAAGTTGGATATAAATAATATTTAACAAAAACTTGCTTAAAAACAAAATGTTTGAAATACTGAAATTAAACTAAATTAATTGTGTCTAACACTTTAGTAGAGAAAAAAGAAAAAGACATAAAAGTCACCAAAGTCTTCAGAATCGTTTTTAGTCGTCATATTAATAACAATAACATTAATAATAATAATACTAATAGTACTAAATCTGCTTATATGCAAGCGCTTTATTAAGGTAACAGTTTTTTGGTTTCTTGCTTATATCTCGAAAACAGTTACTCCTATGAATTTTTGTCTTTCTTTTAAAATTAAAGCTGATAAAATATTCTACAAAATAGTTATTTGCATTTTTCTTGTAGGACCAACCATAAGCGAGTTATAGAGTTGGATATAAATAATATTTAACAAAAATTTGCTTTAAAATAAAATGTTTGAAAAACTGAAATTAAACTAATTTAACTGTGTCTAACACTTTAGTAAAGAAAAAAGAAAAAGACATAAAAGTCACTAAAGGTTTCAGAGTTGTCTTTAGTTGTCATATTAATAACAATAACATTAATAATAATAATACTAATAGTACTAAATTTGCTTATATGCAAACGCTTAATTAAGGTAACAGTGTTTTGGTTTCTTGCTTATATCTCGAAAACAGTTACTCCTATCAATTTTTATATTTTTACTCAGATTCAAGCTGATAAAATTTCCTACAAAATAGTTATTTGCATTTTTTATGTAGGACTAACCATAAGCGAGATATAAGATTGAAAATAATTAATATTTAAAAAAGAAGTGCTTTAACAGAAAATGTCTTGTGATTTAAAATACACTTAATTTATTGGGTCCAATACTTTATTAGAAGAAAAAGGAAATGACATAAAAGTCACTGAAGTCTTCAGAGTCGTTTTTAAATGCTGCAGTTTCGTCTTCGTCTCAAACATTGAAAACCGAATTACATTTTTGTTCAGTAACAGTCACAGTTTTCTTATTGGTTTTTTGCTTATATCTCGAAAACAGTTACTCCTATCAATTTTTATCTTTTTTTCAAAATTAAAGCTGATAAAATTTCCTACAAAATAGTTATTTGCATTTTTCTTGTAGGACCAACCATAAGCGAGTTATAGAGTTGGATATAAATAATATTTAACAAAAATTTGCTTTAAAATAAAATGTTTGAAAAACTGAAATTAAACTAACTTAATTGTGTCTAACACTTTAGTAGAGGAAAAAGAAGACGACATAAAAGTCACTAAAGGTTTCAAAGTTGTCTTTAATCGTCATATTAATAACAATAACATTAATAATAATAATACTAATAGAACTAAATTTGCTTATATGCAAACGCTTAATTAAGGTAACAGTGTTTTGGTTTCTTGCTCATATCTCGAAAACAGTTACTCCTATCAATTTTTATGTTTTTACTAAAATTCAAGCTGATAAAATTTCCTACAAAATAGTTATTTGCATTTTTTATGTAGGACTAACCATAAGCGAGATATAAGATTGAAAATAATTAATATTTAAAAAAGAAGTGCTTTAACAGAAAATGTCTTGTGATTTAAAATACACTTAATTTATTAGGTCCAATACTTTATTAGAAAAAAAAGGGGGTGACATATAAGTCACTGAAGTCTTCAGAGTCGATTTTAAATGCTGCATTTTCGTCTTCGTCTCAAACATTGAAAACTAAATTACATTTTTGTTCTGAAACGGTAACAGTTTTAATTTGGTTTTTTGCTTATATCTCGAAAACAGTTACTCCTATCAATTTTTATCTTTCTTTCAAAATTAAAGCTGATAATATTTCCTACAAAATAGTTATTTGCATTTTTCTTGTAGGACCAACCATAAGCGAGTTATAAAGTTGGATATAAATAATATTTAACAAAAACTTGCTTAAAAATAAAATGTTTGAAATACTGAAATTAAACTAAATTAATTGTGTCTAACACTTTAGTAGAGAAAAAAGAAAAAGACATAAAAGTCACCAAAGTCTTCAGAATCGTTTTTAGTCGTCATATTAATAACAATAACATTAATAATAATAATAATATTAACAGTACTAAATCTGCTTATATGCAAGCGCTTTATTAAGGTAACAGTTTTTTCGTTTCTTGCTTATATCTCGAAAACTGTTACTCCTATGAATTTTTGTCTTTCTTTCAAAATTAAAGCTGATAAAATATTCTACAAAATAGTTATTTGCATTTTTCTTGTAGGACCAACCATAAGCGAGTTATAGAGTTGGATATAAATAATATATAACAAAAATTTGCTTTAAAATAAAATGTTTGAAAAACTGAAATTAAACTAATTTAACTGTGTCTAACACTTTAGTAGAGGAAAAAGGAAAAGACATAAAAGTCACTAAAGGTTTCAGAGTTGTCTTTAGTTGTCATATTAATAACAATAACATTAATAATAATAATACAAATAGAACTAAATTTGCTTATATGCAAACGCTTAATTAAGGTAACAGTGTTTTGGTTTCTTGCTCATATCTCGAAAACAGTTACTCCTATCAATTTTTATCTTTTTACTAAAATTCAAGCTGATAAAATTTCCTACAAAATAGTTATTTGCATTTTTTATGTAGGACTAACCATAAGCGAGATATAAGATTGAAAATAATTAATATTTAAAAAAGAAGTGCTTTAACAGAAAATGTCTTGTGATTTAAAATACACTTAATTTATTAGGTCCAATACTTTATCAGAAAAAAAAGGGGGTGACATATAAGTCACTGAAATCTTCAGAGTCGATTTTAAATGCTGCATTTTCGTCTTCGTCTCAAATATTGAAAACTAAATTACATTTTTGTTCTGAAACGGTAACAGTTTTTACTTTGGTTTTTTGCTTATATCTCGAAAACAGTTACTCCTATCAATTTTTATCTTTCTTTCAAAATTAAAGCTGATAATATTTCCTACAAAATAGTTATTTGCATTTTCCTTGTAGGACCAACCATAAGCGAGTTATAAAGTTGGATATAAATAATATTTAACAAAAACTTGCTTAAAAATAAAATGTTTGAAATACTGAAATTAAACTAAATTAATTGTGTCTAACACTTTAGTAGAGAAAAAAGAAAAAGACATAAAAATCACCAGTCTTCAGAATCGTTTTTAGTCGTCATATTAATAACAATAACATTAATAATAATAATACTAACAGTACTAAATCTGCTTATATGCAAGCGCTTTATTAAGGTAACAGTTTTTTGGTTTCTTGCTTATATCTCGAAAACAGTTACTCCTATGAATTTTTGTCTTTCTTTCAAAATTAAAGCTGATAAAATATTCTACAAAATAGTTATTTGCATTTTTCTCGTAGGACCAACCATAAGCGAGTTATAGAGTTGGATATAAATAATATATAACAAAAATTTGCTTTAAAATAAAATGTTTGAAAAACTGAAATTAAACTAATTTAACTGTGTCTAACACTTTAGTAGAGGAAAAAGGAAAAGACATAAAAGTCACTAAAGGTTTCAGAGTTGTCTTTAGTTGTCATATTAATAACAATAACATTAATAATAATAATACTAATAGTACTAAATTTGCATATATGCAAACGCTTAATTAAGGTAACAGTGTTTTGGTTTCTTGCTTATATCTCGAAAACAGTTACTGCTATCAATTTTTTTCTTTTTACTAAAATTCAAGCTGATAAAATTTCCTACAAAATAGTTATTTGCATTTTTCATGTAGGACTAACCATAAGCGAGATATAAGTTTGAAAATAATTAATATTTAAAAAAAAAGTTCTTTAACAGAAAATGTCTTGTGATTTAAAATACACTTAATTTATTAGGTCCAATACTTTATTAGAAGAAAAAGGGGGTGACATATAAGTCACTGAAGTCTTCAGAGTCGATTGTAAATGCTGCATTTTCGTCTTCGTCTCAAACATTGAAAACTGAATTACATTTTTGTTCTGAAACGGTAACAGTTTTCACTTTGGTTTTTTGCTTATATCTCGAAAACAATTACTCCTATCAGTTTTTATTTTTTTTTCAAAATAAAGCTGATAAAATTTCCTACAAAATAGTTATTTACATTTTTCTTGTAGGACCAACCATCAGCGAGTTATAAAGTTGGATATAAATAATATTTAACAAAAACTTGCTTAAAAATTAAATGTTTGAAAATGAATTTAATTTTTAAGCAAGTTTTTGTTAAATATTATTTATATCCAACTTTATAACTCGCTGATGGTTGGTCCTACAAGAAAAATGCAAATAACTATTTTGTAGGAAATTTTTTCAGCTTTATTTTTAAAAAAAAATAAAAACTGATAGGAGTAATTGTTTTCGAGATATAAGCAAAAAACCAAAGTGAAAACTGTTACCGTTTCAGAACAAAAATGTAATTCAATTTTCAATGTTTGAGACGAAGACGAAAATGCAGCATTTACAATCGACTCTGAAGACTTCAGTGACTTATATGTCACCCCCTTTTTCTTCTAATAAAGTATTGGACCTAATAAATTAAGTGTATTTTAAATCACAAGACATTTTCTGTTAAAGCACTTTTTTTTTAAATATTAATTATTTTCAAACTTATATCTCGCTTATGGTTAGTCCTACATGAAAAATGCAAATAACTATTTTGTAGGAAATTTTATCAGCTTGAATTTTAGTAAAAAAATAAAAATTGATAGGAGTAACTGTTTTCGAGATATAAGCAAGAAACCAAAACACTGTTACCTTAATTAAGCGTTTGCATATAAGCAAATTTAGTACTATTAGTATTATTATTAATGTTATTGTTATTAATATGACAACTAAAGACAACTCTGAAACTTTTAGTGATTTTAATGTCTTTTCCTTTTTCCTCTACTAAAGTGTTAGACACAGTTAAATTAGTTTAATTTCAGTTTTTCAAACATTTTATTTTAAAGCAAATTTTTGTTATATATTATTTATATCCAACTCTATAACTCGCTTATGGTTGGTCCTACAAGAAAAATGCAAATAACTATTTTGTAGAATATTTTATCAGCTTTAATTTTGAAAGAAAGACAAAAATTCATAGGAGTAACTGTTTTCGAGATATAAGCAAGAAACCAAAAAACTGTTACCTTAATAAAGCGCTTGCATATAAGCAGATTTAGGACTGTTAGTATTATTATTATTAATGTTATTGTTATTAATATGACGACTAAAAACGATTCTGAAGACTTTGGTGACTTTTATGTCTTTTTCTTTTTTCTCTACTAAAGTGTTAGACACAATTAATTTAGTTTAATTTCAGTATTTCAAACATTTTATTTTTAAGCAAGTTTTTGTTAAATATTATTTATATCCAACTTTATAACTCGCTTATGGTTGGTCCTACAAGAAAAATGCAAATAACTATTTTGTAGGAAATGTTATCAGCTTTAATTTTGAAGAAAAGATAAAAATTGATTGGAGTAACTGTTTTCGAGATATAAGCAAAAAACCAAAGTAAAAACTGTTACCGTTTCAGAACAAAAATGTAATTCAGTTTTCAATGTTTGAGACGAAGACGAAAATGCAGCATTTAAAATCGACTCTGAAGACTTCAGTGACTTATATGTCACCCCCTTTTTTTTCTAATAAAGTATTGGACCTAATAAATTAAGTGTATTTTAAATCACAAGACATTTTCTGTTAAAGCACTTCTTTTTTAAATATTAATTATTTTCAATCTTATATCTCGCTTATGGTTAGTCCTACATAAAAAATGCAAATAACTATTTTGTAGGAAATTTTATCAGCTTGAATTTTAGTAAAAAGATAAAAATTGATAGGAGTAACTGTTTTCGAGATATGAGCAAGAAACCAAAACACTGTTACCTTAATTAAGCGTTTGCATATAAGCAAATTTAGTACTATTAGTATTATTATTATTAATGTTATTGTTATTAATATGACGATTAAAGACAACTTTGAAACCTTTAGTGACTTTTATGTCTTCTTCTTTTTCCTCTACTAAAGTGTTAGACACAATTAAATTAGTTTAATTTCAGTTTTTCCAACATTTTATTTTAAAGCAAATTTTTGTTAAATATTATTTATATCCAACTCTATAACTCGCTTATGGTTGGTCCTACAAGAAAAATGCAAATAACTATTTTGTAGGAAATTTTATCAGCTTTAATTTTGAAAGAAAGATAAAAATTGATAGGAGTAACTGTTTTCGAGATATAAGCAAAAAACCAATAAAAAAACTGTGACCGTTACTGAACAAAAATGTAATTCGGTTTTCAATGTTTGAGACGAAGACGAAACTGCAGCATTTAAAAACGACTCTGAAGACTTCAGTGACTTTTATGTCACTTCCTTTTTCTTCTAATAAAGTATTGAACCCAATAAATTAAGTGTATTTTAAATCACAAGACATTTTCTGTTAAAGCACTTTTTTTTTAAATATTAATTATTTTCAACCATATATCTCGCTTATGGTTAGTCCTACATGAAAAATGCAAATAACTATTTTGTAGGAAATTTTATCAGCTTGAATTTTAGTAAAAAGATAAAAATTGATAGGAGTAACTGTTTTCGAGATATAAGCAAGAAACCAAAACACTGTTACCTTAATTAAGCGTTTGCATATAAGCAAATTTAGTACTATTAGTATTATTATTATTAATGTTATTGTTATTAATATGACAACTAAAGACAACTCTGAAACCTTTAGTGACTTTTATGTCTTTTCCTTTTTTCTCTACTAAAGTGTTAGACACAGTTAAATTAGTTTAATTTCAGTTTTTCAAACATTTTATTTTAAAGCAAATTTTTGTTAAATATTATTTATATCCAACTCTATAACTCGCTTATGGTTGGTCCTACAAGAAAAATGCAAATAACTATTCTGTAGAATATTTTATCAGCTTTAATTTTGAAAGAAAGACAAAAATTCATAGGAGTAACTGTTTTCGAGATATAAGCAAGAAACCAAAAAACTGTTACCTTAATAAAGCGCTTGCATATAAGAAGATTTAGTACTATTAGTATTATTATTATTAATGTTATTGTTATTAATATGACGACTAAAAACGATTCTGAAGACTTTGGTGACTTTTATGTCCTTTTCTTTTTTCTCTACTAAAGTGTTAGACACAATTAATTTAGTTTAATTTCAGTATTTCAAACATTTTATTTTTAAGCAAGTTTTTGTTACATATTATTTATATCCAACTTTATAACTCGCTTATGGTTGGTCCTACAAGAAAAATGCAAATAACTATTTTGTAGGAAATGTTATCAGCTTTAATTTTGAAAGAAAGATAAAAATTGATAGGAGTAACTGTTTTCGAGATATAAGCAAAAAACCAAAGTAAAAACTGTTACCGTTTCAGAACAAAAATGTAATTCAGTTTTCAATGTTTGAGACGAAGACGAAAATGCAGCATTTAAAATCGACTCTGAAGACTTCAGTGACTTATATGTCACCCCCTTTTTTTCTAATAAAGTATTGGACCTAATAAATTAAGTGTATTTTAAATCACAAGACATTTTCTGTTAAAGCACTTCTTTTTTAAATATTAATTATTTTCAATCTTATATCTCGCTTATGGTTAGTCCTACATAAAAAATGCAAATAACTATTTTGTAGGAAATTTTATCAGCTTGAATTTTAGTAAAAAGATAAAAATTGATAGAAGTAACTGTTTTCGAGATATGAGCAAGAAACCAAAACACTGTTACCTTAATTAAGCGTTTGCATATAAGCAAATTTAGTACTATTAGTATTATTATTATTAATGTTATTGTTATTAATATGACGATTAAAGACAACTTTGAAACCTTTAGTGACTTTTATGTTTTCTTCTTTTTCCTCTACTAAAGTGTTAGACACAATTAAATTAGTTTAATTTCAGTTTTTCAAACATTTTATTTTAAAGCAAGTTTTTGTTAAATATTATTTATATCCAACTTTATAACTCGCTTATGGTTGGTCCTACAAGAAAAATGCAAATAACTATTCTGTAGAATATTTTATCAGCTTTAATTTTGAAAGAAAGACAAAAATTCATAGGAGTAACTGTTTTCGAGATATAAGCAAGAAACCAAAAAACTGTTACCTTAATAAAGCGCTTGCATATAAGCAGATTTAGTACTATTAGTATTATTATTATTAATGTTATTGTTATTAATATGACGACTAAAAACGATTCTGAAGACTTTGGTGACTTTTATGTCCTTTTCTTTTTTCTCTACTAAAGTGTTAGACACAATTAATTTAGTTTAATTTCAGTATTTCAAACATTTTATTTTTAAGCAAGTTTTTGTTAAATATTATTTATATCCAACTCTATAACTCGCTTATGGTTGGTCCTACAAGAAAAATGCAAATAACTATTTTGTAGGAAATTTTATCAGCTTTAATTTTGACAGAAAGATAAAAATTGATAGGAGTAACTGTTTTCGAGATATAAGCAAAAAACCAATAAGAAAACTGTGACTGTTACTGAACAAAAATGTAATTCAGATTTCAATGTTTGAGACGAAGACGAAACTGCAGCATTTAAAAACGACTCTGAAGACTTCAGTGACTTTTATGTCACTTCCTTTTTCTTCTAATAAAGTATTGGACCCAATAAATTAAGTGTATTTTAAATCACAAGACATTTTCTGTTAAAGCACTTTTTTTTTAAATATTAATTATTTTCAATCATATATCTCGCTTATGGTTAGTCCTACATGAAAAATGCAAATAACTATTTTGTAGGAAATGTTATCAGCTTTAATTTTGAAAGAAAGATAAAAATTGATAGGAGTAACTGTTTTCGAGATATAAGCAAAAAACGAAAGTAAAAACTGTTACCGTTTCAGAACAAAAATGTAATTCAGTTTTCAATGTTTGAGACGAAGACGAAAATGCAGCATTTAAAATCGACTCTGAAGACTTCAGTGACTTATATGTCACCCCCTTTTTTTCTAATAAAGTATTGGACCTAATAAATTAAGTGTATTTTAAATCACAAGACATTTTCTGTTAAAGCACTTCTTTTTTAAATATTAATTATTTTCAATCTTATATCTCGCTTATGGTTAGTCCTACATAAAAAATGCAAATAATTATTTTGTAGGAAATTTTATCAGCTTGAATTTTAGTAAAAAGATAAAAGTTGATAGGAGTAACTGTTTTCGAGTTATGAACAAGAAACCAAAACACTGTTACCTTAATTAAGCGTTTGCATATAAGCAAATTTAGTACTATTAGTATTATTATTATTAATGTTATTGTTATTAATATGACGATTAAAGACAACTTTGAAACCTTTAGTGACTTTTATGTCTTCTTCTTTTTCCTCTACTAAAGTATTAGACACAGTTAAATTAGTTTAATTTCAGTTTTTCAAACATTTTATTTTAAAGCAAATTTTTGTTAAATATTATTTATATCCAACTCTATAACTCGCTTATGGTTGGTCCTACAAGAAAAATGCAAATAACTACTTTGTAGGAAATTTTATCAGCTTTAATTTTGACAAAAAGATAAAAATTGATAGGAGTAACTGTTTTCGAGATATAAGCAAAAAACCAATAAGAAAACTGTGACTGTTACTGAACAAAAATGTAATTCAGTTTTCAATGTTTGAGACGAAGACGAAACTGCAGCATTTAAGAACGACTCTGAAGACTTCAGTGACTTTTATGTCACTTCCTTTTTCTTCTAATAAAGTATTGGACCCAATAAATTAAGTGTATTTTAAATCACAAGACATTTTCTGTTAAAGCACTTTTTTTTTAATATTAATTATTTTCAATCATATATCTCGCTTATGGTTAGTCCTACATGAAAAATGCAAATAACTATTTTGTAGGAAATTTTATCAGCTTGAATTTTAGTAAAAAGATAAAAATTGATAGGAGTAACTGTTTTCGAGATATAAGCAAGAAACCAAAACACTGTTACCTTAATTAAGCGTTTGCATATAAGCAAATTTAGTACTATTAGTATTATTATTATTAATGTTATTGTTATTAATATGACAACTAAAGACAACTCTGAAACCTTTAGTGACTTTTATGTCTTTTCCTTTTTCCTCTACTAAAGTGTTAGACACAATTAAATTAGTTTAATTTCAGTTTTTCAAACATTTTATTTTAAAGCAAATTTTTGTTAAAAATTATTTATATCCAACTCTATAACTCGCTTATGGTTGGTCCTACAAGAAAAATGCAAATAACTATTTTGTAGGAAATTTTATCAGCTTTAATTTTGAAAAAAAGACAAAAATTCATAGGAGTAACTGTTTCCGAGATATAAGCAAGAAACCAAAAAACTGTTACCTTAATAAAGCGCTTGCATATAAGCAGATTTAGTACTATTAGTATTATTATTATTAATGTTATTGTTATTAATATGACGACTAAAAACGATTCTGAAGACTTTGGTGACTTTTATGTCTTTTTCTTTTTTCTCTACTAAAGTGTTAGACACAATTAATTTAGTTTAATTTCAGTATTTCAAACATTTTATTTTTAAGCAAGTTTTTGTTAAATATTATTTATATCCAACTTTATAACTCGCTTATGGTTGGTCCTACAAGAAAAATGCAAATAACTATTTTGTAGGAAATGTTATCAGCTTTAATTTTGAAAGAAAGATAAAAATTGATAGGAGTAACTGTTTTCGAGATATAAGCAAAAAACGAAAGTAAAAACTGTTACCGTTTCAGAACAAAAATGTAATTCAGTTTTCAATGTTTGAGACGAAGACGAAAATGCAGCATTTAAAATCGACTCTGAAGACTTCAGTGACTTATATGTCACCCCCTTTTCTTCTAGTAAAGTATTGGACCTAATAAATTAAGTGTATTTTAAATCACAAGACATTTTCTGTTAAAGCACTTCTTTTTTAAATATTAATTATTTTCAATCTTATATCTCGCTTATGGTTAGTCCTACATAAAAAATGCAAATAACTATTTTGTAGGAAATTTTATCAGCTTGAATTTTAGTAAAAAAATAAAAATTGATAGGAGTAACTGTTTTCGAGATATGAGCAAGAAACCAAAACACTGTTACCTTAATTAAGCGTTTGCATATAAGCAAATTTAGTACAATTAGTATTATTATTATTAATGTTATTGTTATTAATATGACGATTAAAGACTACTTTGAAACCTTTAGTGACTTTTATGTCTTCTTCTTTTTCCTCTACTAAAGTGTTAGACACAATTAAATTAGTTTAATTTCAGTTTTTCAAACATTTTATTTTAAAGCAAATTTTTGTTAAATATTATTTATATCCAACTCTATAACTCGCTTATGGTTGGTCCTACAAGAAAAATGCAAATAACTATTTTGTAGGAAATTTTATCAGCTTTAATTTTGACAGAAAAATAAAAATTGATAGGAGTAACTGTTTTCGAGATATAAGCAAAAAACCAATAAGAAAACTGTGACTGTTACTGAACAAAAATGTAATTCAGTTTTCAATGTTTGAGACGAAGACGAAACTGCAGCATTTAAGAACGACTCTGAAGACTTCAGTGACTTTTATGTCACTTTCTTTTTCTTCTAATAAAGTATTGGACCCAATAAATTAAGTGTATTTTAAATCACAAGACATTTTCTGTTAAAGCACTTTTTTTTTAAATATTAATTATTTTCAATCATATATCTCGCTTATGGTTAGTCCTACATGAAAAATGCAAATAACTATTTTGTAGGAAATTTTATCAGCTTGAATTTTAGTAAAAAGATAAAAATTGATAGGAGTAACTGTTTTCGAGATATAAGCAAGAAACCAAAACACTGTTACCTTAATTAAGCGTTTGCATATAAGCAAATTTAGTACTATTAGTATTATTATTATTAATGTTATTGTTATTAATATGACAACTAAAGACAACTCTGAAACCTTTAGTGACTTTTATGTCTTTTCATTTTTCCTCTACTAAAGTGTTAGACACAATTAAATTAGTTTAATTTCAGTTTTTCAAACATTTTATTTTAAAGCAAATTTTTGTTAAATATTATTTATATCCAACTCTATAACTCGTTTATGGTTGGTCCTACAAGAAAAATGCAAATAACTATTTTGTAGGAAATTTTATCAGCTTTAATTTTGAAAAAAAGACAAAAATTTATAGGAGTAACTGTTTTCGAGATATAAGCAAGAAACCAAAAAACTGTTACCTTAATAAAGCGCTTGCATATAAGCAGATTTAGTACTATTAGTATTATTATTATTAATGTTATTGTTATTAATATGACGACTAAAAACGATTCTGAAGACTTTGGTGACTTTTATGTCTTTTTCTTTTTTCTCTACTAAAGTGTTAGACACAATTAATTTAGTTTAATTTCAGTATTTCAAACATTTTATTTTTAAGCAAGTTTTTGTTAAATATTATTTATATCAAACTTTATAACTCGCTTATGGTTGGTCCTACAAGAAAAATGCAAATAACTATTTTGTAGGAAATGTTATCAGCTTTAATTTTGAAAGAAAGATAAAAATTGATAGGAGTAACTGTTTTCGAGATATAAGCAAAAAACCAAAGTAAAAACTGTTACCGTTTCAGAACAAAAATGTAATTCAGTTTTCAATGTTTGAGACGAAGACGAAAATGCAGCATTTAAAATCGACTCTGAAGACTTCAGTGACTTATATGTCACCCCCTTTTTTTCTAATAAAGTATTGGACCTAATAAATTAAGTGTATTTTAAATCACAAGACATTTTCTGTTAAAGCACTTCTTTTTTAAATATTAATTATTTTCAATCTTATATCTCGCTTATGGTTAGTCCTACATGAAAAATGCAAATAACTATTTTGTAGGAAATTTTATCAGCTTGAATTTTAGTAAAAAGATAAAAATTGATAGGAGTAACTGTTTTCGAGATATGAGCAAGAAACCAAAACATTGTTACCTTAATTAAGCGTTTGCATATAAGCAAATTTAGTACTATTAGTATTATTATTATTAATGTTATTGTTATTAATATGACGACTAAAAACGATTCTGAAGACTTTGGTGACTTTTATGTCTTTTTCTTTTTTCTCTACTAAAGTGTTAGACTCAATTAATTTAGTTTAATTTCGGTTTTTCAAACATTTTATTTAAAGCAAATTTTTGTTAAATATTATTTATATCCAACTCTATAACTCGCTTATGGTTGGTCCTACAAGAAAAATGCAAATAACTATTTTGTAGGAAGCTTTATCAGCTTTAATTTTAAAAGAAAGATAAAAATTGATAGGAGTAACTGTTTTCGAGATATAAGCAAAAAACCAATAAGAAAACTGTAACAGTTACTGAACAAAAATGTAATTCAGTTTTCAATGTTTGAGACGAAGACGAAAATGCAGCATTTACAAACGACTCTAAAGACTTCAGTGACCTTTCTGTCACCTCTTTTTTCTTCTAATAAAGTATTGGACCCAATAAATTAAGTGTATTTTAAATCACAAGACATTTTCTGTTGAAGCACTTTTTTTTAAATTTTAATTATTTTCAAACTTATATCTCGCTTATGGTTAGTCCTACATTAAAAATGCAATTAACTATTTTGTAGGAAATTTTATCAGCTTTAATTTTAGTAAAAAGATAAAAATTGATAGGAGTAACTGTTTTCGAGATATAAGCAAGAAACCAAAAAATTGTTACCTGAATTAAGCGTTTGCATGTAAGCAAATTTAGTACTATTAGTATTATTATTATTAATGTTATTGTTATTAATATGACGACTAAAAACGATTCTGAAGACTTTGGTGACTTTTATGTCTTTTTCTTTTTTCTCTACTAAAGTGTTAGACACAATTAATTTAGTTTAATTTCAGTATTTCAAACATTTAATTTTTAAGCAAGTTTTTGTTAAATATTATTTATATCCAACTTTATAACTCGCTTATGGTTGGTCCTACAAGAAAAATGCAAATAACTATTTTGTAGGAAATTTTATCAGCTTTATTTTGAAAAAAAATGAAAACTGATAGGAGTAATTGTTTTCGAGATATAAGCAAAAAACCAAAGTGAAAACTGTTACCGTTTCAGAACAAAAATGTAATTCAGTTTTCAATGTTTGAGACGAAGACGAAAATGCAGCATTTACAATCGACTCTGAAGACTTCAGTGACTTATATGTCACCCCCTTTTTCTTCTAATAAAGTAATGGACCTAATAAATTAAGTGTATTTTAAATCACAAGACATTTTCTGTTAAAGCACTTTTTTTTAAATATTAATTATTTTCAAACTTATATCTCGCTTATGGTTAGTCCTACATGAAAAATGCAAATAACTATTTTGTAGGAAATTTTATCAGCTTAAATTTTAGTAAAAAAATAAAAATTGATAGGAGTAACTGTTTTCGAAATATAAGCAAGAAACCAAAACACTGTTACCTTAATTGAGCGTTTGCATATAAGCAAATTTAGTACTATTAGTATTATTATTATTAATGTTATTGTTATTAATATGACAACTAAAGACAACTCCGAAACCTTTAGTGACTTTTATGTCTTTTCCTTTTTCCTCTACTAAAGTGTTAGACACAGTTAAATTAGTTTAATTTCAGTTTTTCAAACATTTTATTTTAAAGCAAATTTTTGTTATATATTATTTATATCCAACTCTATAACTCGCTTATGGTTGGTCCTACAAGAAAAATGCAAATAACTATTTTGTTGAATATTTTATCAGCTTTAATTTTGAGAGAAAGACAAAAATTCATAGGAGTAACTGTTTTCGAGATATAAGCAAGAAACCAAAAAACTGTTACCTTAATAAAGCGCTTGCATATAAGCAGATTTAGTACTATTAGTATTATTATTATTAATGTTATTGTTATTAATATGACGACTAAAAACGATTTTGAAGACTTTGGTGACTTTTATGTCTTTTTCTTTTTTCTCTACTAAAGTGTTAGACACAATTAATTTAGTTTAATTTCAGTATTTCAAACATTTAATTTTTAAGCAAGTTTTTGTTAAATATTATTTATATCCAACTTTATAACTCGCTTATGGTTGGTCCTACAAGAAAAATGCAAATAACTATTTTGTAGGAAATTTTATCAGCTTTATTTTGAAAAAAAAAATAAAAACTGATAGAAGTAATTGTTTTCGAAATATAAGCAAAAAACCAAAGTGAAAACTGTTACCGTTTCAGAACAAAAATGTAATTCAGTTTTCAATGTTTGAGACGAAGACGAAAATGCAGCATTTACAATCGACTCTGAAGACTTCAGTGACTTATATGTCACCCCCTTTTTCTTCTAATAAAGTATTGGACCTAATAAATTAAGTGTATTTTAAATCACAAGACATTTTCTGTTAAAGCACTTTTTTTTAAATATTAATTATTTTCAAACTTATATCTCGCTTATGGTTAGTCCTACATGAAAAATGCAAATAACTATTTTGTAGGAAATTTTATCAGCTTGAATTTTAGTAAAAAGATAAAAATTGATAGGAGTAACTGTTTTCGAAATATAAGCAAGAAACCAAAACACTGTTACCTTAATTGAGCGTTTGCATATAAGCAAATTTAGTACTATTAGTATTATTATTATTAATGTTATTGTTATTAATATGACAACTAAAGACAACTCCGAAACCTTTAGTGACTTTTATGTCTTTTCCTTTTTCCTCTACTAAAGTGTTAGACACAGTTAAATTAGTTTAATTTCAGTTTTTCAAACATTTTATTTTAAAGCAAATTTTTGTTATATATTATTTATATCCAACTCTATAACTCGCTTATGGTTGGTCCTACAAGAAAAATGCAAATAACTATTTTGTAGAATATTTTATCAGCTTTAATTTTGAGAGAAAGACAAAAATTCATAGGAGTAACTGTTTTCGAGATATAAGCAAGAAACCAAAAAACTGTTACCTTAATAAAGCGCTTGCATATAAGCAGATTTAGTACTATTAGCATTATTATTATTAATGTTATTGTTATTAATATGACGACTAAAAACGATTTTGAAGACTTTGGTGACTTTTATGTCTTTTTCTTTTTTCTCTACTAAAGTGTTAGACACAATTAATTTAGTATAATTTCAGTATTTCAAACATTTTATTTTTAAGCAAGTTTTTGTTAAATATTATTTATATCCAACTTTATAACTCGCTTATGGTTGGTCCTACAAGAAAAATGCAAATAACTATTTTGTAGGAAATGTTATCAGCTTTAATTTTGAAAGAAAGATAAAAATTGATAGGAGTAACTGTTTTCGAGATATAAGCAAAAAACCAAAGTAAAAACTGTTACCGTTTCAGAACAAAAATGTAATTCAGTATTCAATGTTTGAGACGAAGACGAAAATGCAGCATTTAAAATCGACTCTGAAGACTTCAGTGACTTATATGTCACTCCCTTTTTTTTCTAATAAAGTATTGGACCTAATAAATTAAGTGTATTTTAAATCACAAGACATTTTCTGTTAAAGCACTTCTTTTTTAAATATTAATTATTTTCAATCTTATATCTCGCTTATGGTTAGTCCTACATAAAAAATGCAAATAACTATTTTGTAGGAAATTTTATCAGCTTGAATTTTAGTAAAAAGATAAAAATTGATAGGAGTAACTGTTTTCGAGATATGAACAAGAAACCAAAACACTGTTACCTTAATTAAGCGTTTGCATATAAGCAAATTTAGTACTATTAGTATTATTATTATTAATGTTATTGTTATTAATATGACGATTAAAGACAACTTTGAAACCTTTAGTGACTTTTATGTCTTCTTCTTTTTCCTCTACTAAAGTGTTAGACACAATTAAATTAGTTTAATTTCAGTTTTTCAAACATTTTATTTTAAAGCAAATTTTTGTTAAATATTTCTTATATCCAACTCTATAACTCGCTTATGGTTGGTCCTACAAGAAAAATGCAAATAACTATTTTGTAGAAAATTTTATCAGCTTTAATTTTGAAAAAAAGATAAAAATTGATAGGAGTAACTGTTTTCGAGATATAAGCAAAAAACCAATAAGAAAACTGTGACTGTTACTGAACAAAAATGTAATTCGGTTTTCAATGTTTGAGACGAAGACGAAACTGCAGCATTTAAAAACGACTCTGAAGACTTCAGTGACTTTTATGTCACTTCCTTTTTCTTCTAATAAAGTATTGGACCCAATAAATTAAGTGTATTTTAAATCACAAGACAATTTCTGTTAAAGCACTTTTTTTTTAAATATTAATTATTTTCAATCATATATCTCGCTTATGGTTAGTCCTACATGAAAAATGCAAATAACTATTTTGTAGGAAATTTTATCAGCTTGAATTTTAGTAAAAAGATAAAAATTGATAGGAGTAACTGTTTTCGAGATATAAGCAAGAAACCAAAACACTGTTACCTTAATTAGGCGTTTGCATATAAGCAAATTTAGTACTATTAGTATTATTATTATTAATGTTATTGTTATTAATATGACAACTAAAGACAACTCTGAAACCTTTAGTGACTTTTATGTTTTTTCCTTTTTTCTCTACTAAAGTGTTAGACACAGTTAAATTAGTTTAATTTCAGTTTTTCAAACATTTTATTTTAAAGCAAATTTTTGTTAAATATTATTTATATCCAACTCTATAACTCGCTTATGGTTGGTCCTACAAGAAAAATGCAAATAACTATTTTGTAGAATATTTTATCAGCTTTAATTTTGAAAGAAAGACAAAAATTCATAGGAGTAACTGTTTTCGAGATATAAGCAAGAAACCAAAAAACTGTTACCTTAATAAAGCGCTTGCATATAAGCAGATTTAGTACTATTAGTATTATTATTATTAATGTTATTGTTATTAATATGACGACTAAAAACGATTCTGAAGACTTTGGTGACTTTTATGTCTTTTTCTTTTTTCTCTACTAAAGTGTTAGACACAATTAATTTAGTTTAATTTCAGTATTTCAAACATTTTATTTTTAAGCAAGTTTTTGTTAAATATTATTTATATCCAACTTTATAACTCGCTTATGGTTGGTCCTACAAGAAAAATGCTAATAACTATTTTGTAGGAAATGTTATCAGCTTTAATTTTGAAAGAAAGATAAAAATTGATAGGAGTAACTGTTTTCGAGATATAAGCAAAAAACCAAAGTAAAAACTGTTACCGTTTCAGAACAAAAATGTAATTCAGTTTTCAATGTTTGAGACGAAGACGAAAATGCAGCATTTAAAATCGACTCTGAAGATTTCAGTGACTTATATGTCACCCCCTTTTTTTTTAATAAAGTATTGGACCTAATAAATTAAGTGTATTTTAAATCACAAGACATTTTCTGTTAAAGCACTTCTTTTTTAAATATTAATTATTTTCAATATTATATCTCGCTTATGGTTAGTCCTACATAAAAAATGCAAATAACTATTTTGTAGGAAATTTTATCAGCTTGAATTTTAGTAAAAAGATAAAAATTGATAGGAGTAACTGTTTTCGAGATATGAGCAAGAAACCAAAACACTGTTACCTTAATTAAGCGTTTGCATATAAGCAAATTTAGTACTATTAGTATTATTATTATTAATGTTATTGTTATTAATATGACGATTAAAGACAACTTTGAAACCTTTAGTGACTTTTATGTCTTCTTCTTTTTCCTCTACTAAAGTGTTAGACACAATTAAATTAGTTTAATTTCAGTTTTTCAAACATTTTATTTTAAAGCAAATTTTTGTTAAATATTATTTATATCCAACTCTATAACTCGCTTATGGTTGGTCCTACAAGAAAAATGCAAATAACTATTTTGTAGGAAATTTTATCAGCTTTAATTTTGATAGAAAGATAAAAATTGATAGGAGTAACTGTTTTCGAGATATAAGCAAAAAACCAATAAGAAAACTGTGACTGTTACTGAACAAAAATGTAATTCAGTTTTCAATGTTTGAGACGAAGACGAAACTGCAGCATTTAGAAACGACTCTGAAGACTTCAGTGACTTTTATGTCACTTCCTTTTTCTTCTAATAAAGTATTGGACCCAATAAATTAAGTGTATTTTAAATCACAAGACATTTTCTGTTAAAGCACTTTTTTTTTAAATATTAATTATTTTCAATCATATATCTCGCTTATGGTTAGTCCTACATGAAAAATGCAAATAACTATTTTGTAGGAAATTTTATCAGCTTGAATTTTAGTTAAAAGATAAAAATTGATAGGAGTAACTGTTTTCGAGATATAAGCAAGAAACCAAAACACTGTTACCTTAATTAAGCGTTTGCATATAAGCAAATTTAGTACTATTAATATTATTATTAATAATGTTATTGTTATTAATATGACAACTAAAGACAACTCTGAAACCTTTACTGACTTTTATGTCTTTTTCTTTTTCCTCTACTAAAGTGTTAGACTCAATTAATTTAGTTTAATTTCGGTTTTACAAACATTTTATTTTAAAGCAAATTTTTGTTAAATATTATTTATATCCAACTCTATAACTCGCTTATGGTTGGTCCTACAAAAAAATGCAAATAACTATTTTGTAGGAAATTTTATCAGCTTTAATTTTGAAAAAAAGATAAAAATTGATAGGAGTAACTGTTTTCGAGATATAAGCAAGAAACTAAAAAAATGTTACGTTAATTAAGCGTTTGCATATAAGCAAATTTAGTACTATTAGTATTATTATTATTAATGTTATTGTTATTAATATGACGACTAAAGACGACTCTGAAACATTTAGTGACTTTTATGTCTTCTCCTTTTTCCTCTACTAAAGTGTTAGACACAATTAATTTAGTTTAATTCCGGTTTTTCAAGCATTTTATTTTAAAGCAAATTTTTGTTAAATATTATTTATATCCAACTCTATAACTCGTTTATGCTTGGTCCTACAAGAAAAATGTAAATAAATATTTTGTTGGAAATTTTATCAGCTTTAATTTTGAAAGAAAGATAAAATTTGATAGGAGTAACTGTTTTCGAGATATAAGCAAAAAACCAATAAGAAAACTGTAACTGTTACTGAACAAAAATGTAATTCAGTTTTCAATGTTTGAGACGAAGTCAAAAATGCAGCATTTAAAAACGACTCTGAAGACTTCAGTGACTTTTATGTCACCTCCTTTTTCTTCTAATAAAGTATTGGACCCAACAAATTAAGTGTATTTTAAATCACAAGACATTTTCTGTTAAAACACTTTTTTTTAATTAATAATTATTTTCAAACTTATATCTCGCTTATGGTTAGTTCTACATGAAAAATGCAAATAACTATTTTGTAGGAAATTTTATCACTTTTAATTTTGGTGAAAAAGTAAAAATTGATAGGAGTAACTGTTTTCGAGATATAGGCAGAAAACAAAAAAACTGTTACCTTAATTAAGCGCTTGCATATAAGCAAATTTAGTACTACTAGTATTGTTATTATAAATGTTATTGTTATTAATATGACGACTAAAGACAACTTTAAGACTTTAGTGACTTTTATGTCTCTCCTTTTTCCTCTACTAAAGTGTTAGACACAATTAATTTAGTTTAATTTCGGTTTTTCAAACATTTTATTTTAAAGCAAATTTTTGTTAAATATTAAAAACTATAAAATGGCTTAGATTGCCTAAAAACACAGATCACACATGATCTTTTGCATAAAAATGAGAAAACGCTCATGTAACACACAAAATAAGCTCCATTTTTCCTTTTTAAAAGTATTATTATTATTATTACTTTTGTTACTATTACTATTATTATTATTATTATTATTATTACTATTATTATTATTATTATTGTTATTATTATTATTATTATTATTATTATTAAAAACTTATATTAAACAGACAGAAAACGTCGTATTCTGACACATCTTAAAACACAGATCACACATGATCTTTTGCATAGAAATGAGAAAACGCTCATATAACACAAAATAAGCTTCATTTTGGCTTAGAAAACTAAGCTTACTTTTACTACTACTATTATTTTTATTTTTATTATTATTATTATTATTACTATTATTTTTATCATTATTATTACTATTATTATTATTATTATTATTATTATTATTATTATTATTATTATTATTATTATTATTATTATTATTATTATTATTATTATTATTATTATTAATATTATTATTATTAAAGACCGATTATAACTTTTGTATAGTAAATGTTTTTATACCAGTTTTAAAATGAGTTATTAATTTTATTCAATTTCTTGCCTAAAAACACAGATCACAGATGATCTCTTGCATAGAAATGAGAAAACGCTCAGATAACACAAAATAAGCATCATTTTTGCTTAGAAAAACTAAGCTTTAATTTAGAAAGAAATTTATTATTATAAGTATTATTATCATTATTATTATTAATATTATTATTATTATTATTATTATTGTTTCTTTTATTACTATTATTATTATTATTATTATTATTATTATTATTATTATTAACTTTTGTATAGTAAATGTTTTTATACCAGTTTTAAAATGAGTTAATAATTTTATTCAATTTCTTGCCTAAAAACACAGATCACAGATGATCTCTTGCATAGAAATGAGAAAACGCTCATATAACACACAAAATAAGCATCATTTTTGCTTAGAAAAACTAAGCTTTAATTTAGAAAGAAATTCATTATTATAAGTATTATTATCATTATTATTATTATTATTATTATTATTATTATTATTATTATTACTATTATTATTATTATTACTATTATTATTATTAATATTATTACTATTATTATTATTATTATTATTATTATTATTATTATTAACTTTTGTATAGTAAATGTTTTTATACCAGTTTTAAAATGAGTTATTAATTTTAGACAATTTCTTGCCTAAAAATACAGATCACAGATGATTTCTTGCATAGAAATGAGAAAGCGCTCATATAACACAAAATAAGCTTCATTTTTGCTTAGAAAACTAAGCTTACTTTTATTTCTATTATTATTTTTATTATTATTATTATTATTATTATTATTATTATTATTATTATTATTATTGTTATTATTATTATTATTAACTTTTGTATAGTAAATGTTTTTATACCAGTTTTAAAATGAGTTATTAATTTTATTCAATTTCTTGCCTAAAAACACAGCTCACAGATGATCTCTTGCATAGAAATGAGAAAACGCTCATATAACACACAAAATAAGCATCATTTTTGCTTAGAAAAACTAAGCTTTAATTTAGAAAGAAATTCATTATTATAAGTATTATTATCATTATTATTATTATTATTATTATTATTATTATTATTATTACTATTATTATTATTATTACTATTATTATTATTAATATTATTACTATTATTATTATTATTATTATTATTATTATTATTATTAACTTTTGTATAGTAAATGTTTTTATACCAGTTTTAAAATGAGTTATTAATTTTAGACAATTTCTTGCCTAAAAATACAGATCACAGATGATTTCTTGCATAGAAATGAGAAAGCGCTCATATAACACACAAAATAAGCATCATTTTTGCTTAGAAAAACTAAGCTTTAATTTAGAAAGAAATTCATTATTATAAGTATTATTATCATTATTACTATTATTATTATTATTATTATTACTATTATTATTATTATTATTATTATTATTATTATTATTATTATTATTATTATTATTATTATTATTATTATTATTATTATTATTATTATTATTATTATTATTATTATTATTATTATTATTATTAATAATATTAACTTTTGTATAGTAAATGTTTTTATACCAGTTTTAAAATGAGTTATTAATTTTATTCAATTTCTTGCCTAAAAACACAGCTCACAGATGATCTCTTGCATAGAAATGAGAAAACGCTCATATAACACACAAAATAAGCATCATTTTTGCTTAGAAAAACTAAGCTTTAATTTAGAAAGAAATTCATTATTATAAGTATTATTATCATTATTATTATTATTATTATTATTATTATTATTATTATTATTATTATTTCTTTTATTACTATTATTATTATTATTATTATTATTATTATTATTATTATTATTACTATTATTATTATTATTATTATTATTATTATTATTATTAACTTTTGTATAGTAAATGTTTTTATACCAGTTTTAAAATGAGTTATTAATTTTATTCAATTTCTTGCCTAAAAACACAGATCACAGATGATCTCTTGCATAGAAATGAGAAAACGCTCATATAACACACAAAATAAGCATCATTTTTGCTTAGAAAAACTAAGCTTTAATTTAGAAAGAAATTCATTATTATAAGTATTATTATCATTATTATTATTATTATTATTATTATTATTATTATTATTATTATTATTATTACTATTACTATTATTATTATTATTATTATTATTATTATTATTATTATTATTATTATTATTATTATTATTATTATTATTATTATTATTATTATTATTATTTTTATTATAATTATTATTACTATTACTATTATTATTATTATTATTATTATTATTATTATTATTATTGTTATTATTATTATTATTATTAAAAACTTATATTAAACAGACAGAAAACGTCGTATTCTGACACAAAAAAACGAATTACGTTATAGACTTGACGAGAACGGCGTATCTCGGACTCTTATAGGACTCTTATAGGGTCAAAAATTATCAGTTTGGATTAAAACAAATTATTTTTGTTGACTCTCAGTCTGAATTGTTCATCAGTTCAAACAAAAACGGCTTACTTTAGACGATCTTTTGCTTTGAACAAGAAAACTTACATCGAACAGACTAAAAACGTATTAATCTGGCATAAAAGAGCAATTTATGTATCACTTTGGATAAAGGCAGCTAATCCTATTCGTTTCATTGCTTAAAATAGACAAAATTGTTAATAAATCTAACAAAAACGCTGTATTCTAGCACAAAATACTAATTACATTATAGTTTCGACGAGAATAGCTTATTTGGAATGATTCTATGCTTCCAAACGAGTAAATTTTTAATAAACAGATGCCAAACATCATGTTTTGTCCTATAAAGACATTTTATATTGCAGTTTGTATTAAAACAAAATATTTTCGTTGATTCTTTGTTAGAAGCAGCAAACCTAACATTAAAGAATCTGAAAACTTTGTATTCGGACACAAACCACCGAATTTTGTTTCAGTTTAGACAAAAACGGTTGATTTTCGACAATATTTTGCTTTGAACAAGAAAGCTTATATCAAACTGACTAAAAACGTCTTATTTTAGCACAAAACAAAAGATTTGCGTTATAGTCTTAAAGCTGATTCATGCCACAGTTTGGATAAAAACCAATTATTTTTGTTAATTCATTGTTACAAACAAGAAACCTTACATCAAAGAAACTGAAAACCCCTTATTTAGGCACAGAAATTCGAATTACGTTTCAGTCTGGACAAAAACTGCTTATTTTAGACGATCCTTTGTTTTGAACACGAAAACTTACATTAAAAAGATTAAAAACGTCTTATTCTGGCTGAAAACTGCAAATTATATATTACTCTAGATAAAAGCAATTTATCCTGATTACTCCTTTACTTAGAATAGAGTAAACTTGTATAAAACTTAATGAAAACTTTAAATTTCGTCTCAAAGAAATAATTTACGTTATAGTTTTGACCAGCACTGTTTATTTCAAACGAAATTATGATTCGAAACTAATGAACTTTTATGGGGCAGATGCAAAACCACATATTACCATATAAAGCGTTGTTTTAAAGCAAAGTATTACCTTTTGCAACAAGAAATTTCACGTCAAAGAAACTGAAAACTTCGTATCCATACATAAATATCTAATTACGTATCAGTTTAGGCAAATACAGCTTATTTTAAACGATTCCTTGCTATAAACAAGAAAAATTTTATCAAGCATATTGAAAACGTCTTATTCTCGAAAATAAGAGCAAATTATGTATCAGTTTTAACAAAAGCGGATTACTCTGTTTGATTCTATGCTTAGAGTAGAGTAAACTACTATAAAACGTAATGAAAACTCTATATTCAAGCTCAAAAGAACAAATTACGTTATAGTTTTGACAAAAAAAAATATTTCGGACGATTACATACTTCGAAGTAAGCAAACTTTAATTGAACATGTGCAAAAAGCTAATACTTTGCTTTAAAATAATGATTTATGTGGTAATATGGTATTTTGCATCTGTCCTATAAAAGTTTACCCGTTTCGCTCCATTGAATCATTAGAAATAAATTATTTTGACACAACAACAACACAAATAATTTGTTTTTGTTTAAACTGTAACATAAGTCGCTTTTATAAAACGAACTAAGACGTTTGGCATCTGCTTAGTGAAAGTTTTCTCGTTTGGGGGCATAAAATCGTTTGAAATTAACAGTTCTGGTCAAAACTATTACGTAAATTATTTCTTTGTATCACTTTAAAGATTTGCGTTATAGTCTTGACGAGAACTGTTAATTTCAAACGATTCTATGCTTTGAAACCAGTATACTTTCACTGAACAGAGGCAAAACGTCTGATTTCGCCTTTAAAAAACGATTTATGTCACAGTTTGGATTAAAACCAATGATTTTCGTTTATTTATTGTTACCAACAAGAAACCTTACATCAAAGAAACTGAAAACCTCTTATTCAGGCCCAGAAAATCAAATTACGTTTCAGTCTGGACACAAATTGCTTATTTTAGACGATTCTTTCTTTTGAACACGAAAACTTACATTAAAAAGATTAAAAACGTCTTATTCTGGCTCAAAACTGCAAATTATGTATTACTTTGGATAAAAGCAGTTTATCCTGATTACTCCTTTGCTTAGAATAGAGCAAACTTGTATAAAACTTAATGAAAACTTTAAAGTTCGTCTCAAAGAAATAATTTACGTTATAGTTTTGACCAGAACTGTTAATTTCAAACGATTTTATGCCCTCAAACGAGAAAACTTTCACTAAACAGATGCCAAACGTTTTAGTTCGTTTTATAAAAACGACATGTTACAGTTTAAACAAAAAAATTATTTTCGTTGTTGTGTCAAAATAATTTATTTCGAATGATTCAATGGAGCGAAACAAGTAAACTTTTATAGGACAGATGCAAAATACCATATTACCACATAAATCGTTATTTTAAAGCAAAGTATTAGCTTTTGCACTTGTTCAATTAAAGTTTGCTTACTTCGAAATATGTAGTCGTCCGAAATAATTTTTTTTTGTCAAAACTATAACGTAATTGGTTCTTTTGAGCTTGAATATAGAGTTTTCATTACGTTTTATAGTAGTTTACTCTACTCTAAGCATAGAATCAAACAGAGTAATCCGCTTTTGTTAAAACTGATACATAATTTGCTCTTATTTTCGAGAATAAGACATTTTCAATATGTTTGATAAAATTTTTCTTGTTTATAGCAAGGAATCGTTTAAAATAAGCTGTATTTGCCTAAACTGATACGTAATTCGATATTTGTGCATGGATACGATGTTTTCAGTTTCTTTGACGTGAAATTTCTTGTTGCAAAAGGTAATAATTTGCTTTAAAACAACGCTTTATATTGTAATATGTGGTTTTGCATCTGCCCCATAAAAGTTCATTAGTTTCGAATCATAAAATCGTTTGAAATAAACAGTGCTGGTCAAAACTATAACGTAAATTATTTCTTTGAGACGAAATTTAAAGTTTTTATTAAGTTTTATACAAGTTTACTCTATTCTAAGTAAAGGAGTAATCAGGATAAATTGCTTTTATCTAGAGTAATATATAATTTGCAGTTTTCAGCCAGAATAAGACGTTTTTAATCTTTTTAATGTAAGTTTTTGTATTCAAAACAAAGGATCGTCTAAAGTAAGCAGTTTTTGTTCAGACTGAAACGTAATTCGAATTTCTGTGCCTGAATAAGGGGTTTTCAGTTACTTTGATGTAAGGTTTCATGTTTGTAACAATGAATTAACGAAAATAATTGGTTTTTATCCAAACTGTGGCATGAATCGTTTTTAAAAGGCGAAATAAGATGTTTTTCCTCTGTACAGTGAAAGTTTACTCGTTTCAAAGCATAGAACCGTTTGAAATTAACAGCTCTCGTTAAGACTATAACGCAAATCTTTTGTTTTGTGCTAAAATAAGACGTTTTTAGTCAGTTTGATATAAGTTTTCTTGTTCAAAGCAAAATATTGTCGAAAATCAACCGTTTTTGTCTAAACTGATACAAAATTCGGTGGTTTGTGTCCGAATACAAAGTTTTCAGATTCTTTAATGTTAGGTTTGCTGCTTCTAACAAAGAATCAACGAAAATATTTTGTTTTAATACAAACTGCAATATAAAATGTCTTTATAGGACAAAACATGATGTTTGGCATCTGTTTAATAAAAATTTACTCGTTTGGAAGCATAGAATCATTCCAAATAAGCTATTCTCGTCGAAACTATAATGTAATTAGTATTTTGTGCTAGAATACAGCGTTTTTGTTAGATTTATTAACAATTTTGTCTATTTTAAGCAATAAAACGAATAGGATTAGCTGCCTTTATCCGAAGTGATACATAAATTGCTCTTTTATGCCAGATTAATACGTTTTTAATCTGTTCTATGTAAGTTTTCTTGTTCAAAGCAAAAGAACGTCTAAAATAAGCCGTTTTTGTTTGAACTGATAAACAATTCAGACTGAGACTCAACAAAAATAATTTGTTTTAATCCAAACTGATACTTTTTGACCCTATAAGAGTCCTATAAGAGTCCGAGATACGCCGATCTCGTCAAGTCTATAACGTAATTCGTTTTTTTGTGTCAGAATACGACGTTTTCTGTCTGTTTAATATAAGTTTTTAATAATAATAATAATAACAATAATAATAATAATAATAATAATAATAATAATAATAATAATAATAATAATAATAATAATAATAATAATAATAATAATAATAGTAATAATAATAATAATATTAATAATAATAATAATGAAAATAATAATAGTAATAAAAGTAAGCTTAGTTTTCTAAGCAAAAATGAAGCTCATTTTGTGTGTTATATGAGCGTTTTCTCATTTCTATGCAAGAAATCATCTGTGATCTGTGTTTTTAGGCAACAAATTGTCTAAAATTAATATCTCATTTTAAAACTGGTATAAAAACATTTACTATACAAAAGTTATAATCAGTTTTTAATAATAATAAAATTAATAATAATAATAATAATAATAATAATAATAATAATAATAATAGTAATAGTAACATAAGTAATAATAATAATAATAATACTTTTAATAAGGAAAAATGGAGCTTATTTTGTGTGTTACATGAGCGTTTTTTCATTTCTATGCAAAAGATCATGTGTGATCTGTGTTTTTAGGCAATCTAACCCATTTTATAGTTTTTAATATTTAACAAAAATTTGCTTTAAAATAAAATGTTTGAAAAACTGAAATTAAACTAAATTAATTGTGTCTAACACTTTAGGTAACATAAAAGTCACTGAAGTCTTCAGAGTCGTTTTTAAATGCTGCATTTTTGTCTTCGTCTCAAACATTGAAAACTGAATTACATTTTTGTTCAGTAACAGTTACAGTTTTCTTATTGGTTTTTTGCTTATATCTCGAAAACAGTTACTCCTATCAATTTTTATCTTTCTTTCAAAATTAAAGCTGATAAAATTTCCTACAAAATAGTTATTTGCATTTTTCTTGTAGGACCAACCATAAGCGAGTTATAGAGTTGGATATAAATAATTTTTAACAAAAATTTGCTTTAAAATAAAATGTTTGAAAAACTGAAATTAAACTAAATTAATTGTGTCTAACACTTTAGTAGAGAAAAAAGAAAAAGACATAAAAGTCACCAAAGTCTTCAGAATCGTTTTTAGTCGTCATATTAATAACAATAACATTAATAATAATAATACTAATAGTACTAAATCTGCTTATATGCAAGCGCTTTATTAAGGTAACAGTTTTTTGGTTTCTTGCTTATATCTCGAAAACAGTTACTCCTATGAATTTTTGTCTTTCTTTCAAAATTAAAGCTGATAAAATATTCTACAAAATAGTTATTTGCATTTTTCTTGTAGGACCAACCATAAGCGAGTTATAGAGTTGGATATAAATAATATTTAACAAAAATTTGCTTTAAAATAAAATGTTTGAAAAACGGAAATTAAACTAATTTAACTGTGTCTAACACTTTAGTAGAGAAAAAAGGAAAAGACATAAAAGTCACAAAAGGTTTCAGAGTTGTCTTTAGTTGTCATATTAATAACAATAACATTAATAATAATAATACTAATAGTACTAAATTTGCTTATATGCAAACGCTTAATTAAGGTAACAGTGTTTTGGTTTCTTGCTTATATCTCGAAAACAGTTACTCCTATCAATTTTTATCTTTTTACTAAAATTCAAGCTGATAAAATTTCCTACAAAATAGTTATTTGCATTTTTCATGTAGGACTAACCATAAGCGAGATATATGATTGAAAATAATTAATATTTAAAAAAGAAGTGCTTTAACAGAAAATGTCTTGTGATTTAAAATACACTTAATTTATTGGGTCCAATACTTTATTAGAAGAAAAAGGAAGTGACATAAAAGTCACTGAAGTCTTCAGAGTCGTTTTTAAATGCTGCAGTTTCGTCTTCGTCTCAAACATTGAAAACTGAATTACATTTTTGTTCAGTAACAGTCACAGTTTTCTTATTGGTTTTTTGCTTATATCTCGAAAACAGTTACTCCTATCAATTTTTATCTTTCTGTCAAAATTAAAGCTGATAAAATTTCCTACAAAATAGTTATTTGCATTTTTCTTGTAGGACCAACCATAAGCGAGTTATAGAGTTGGATATAAATAATATTTAACAAAAATTTGCTTTAAAATAAAATGTTTGAAAAACTGAAATTAAACTAATTTAATTGTGTCTAACACTTTAGTAGAGGAAAAAGAAGAAGACATAAAAGTCACTAAAGGTTTCAAAGTTGTCTTTAATCGTCATATTAATAACAATAACATTAATAATAATAATACTAATAGTACTAAATTTGCTTATATGCAAACGCTTAATTAAGGTAACAGTGTTTTGGTTTCTTGCTCATATCTCGAAAACAGTTACTCCTATCAATTTTTATCTTTTTACTAAAATTCAAGCTGATAATATTTCCTACAAAATAGTTATTTGCATTTTTTATGTAGGACTAACCATAAGCGAGATATAAGATTGAAAATAATTAATATTTAAAAAAGAAGTGCTTTAACAGAAAATGTCTTGTGATTTAAAATACACTTAATTTATTAGGTCCAATACTTTATTAAAAAAAAAAGGGGGTGACATATAAGTCACTGAAGTCTTCAGAGTCGATTTTAAATGCTGCATTTTCGTCTTCGTCTCAAACATTGAAAACTGAATTACATTTTTGTTCTGAAACGGTAACAGTTTTTACTTTGGTTTTTTGCTTATATCTCGAAAACAGTTACTCCTATCAATTTTTATCTTTCTTTCAAAATTAAAGCTGATAACATTTCCTACAAAATAGTTATTTGCATTTTTCTTGTAAGACCAACCATAAGCGAGTTATAAAGTTGGATATAAATAATATTTAACAAAAACTTGCTTAAAAATAAAATGTTTGAAATACTGAAATTAAACTAAATTAATTGTGTCTAACACTTTAGTAAAGAAAAAAGAAAAAGACATAAAAGTCACCAAAGTCTTCAGAATCGTTTTTAGTCGTCATATTAATAACAATAACATTAATAATAATAATACTAATAGTACTAAATCTGCTTATATGCAAGCGCTTTATTAAGGTAACAGTTTTTTGGTTTCTTGGTTATATCTCGAAAACAGTTACTCCTATGAATTTTTGTCTTTCTTTCAAAATTAAAGCTGATAAAATATTCTACAAAATAGTTTTTTGCATTTTTCTTGTAGGACCAACCATAAGCGAGTTATAGAGTTGGATATAAATAATATTTAACAAAAATTTGCTTTAAAATAAAATGTTTGAAAAACGGAAATTAAACTAATTTAACTGTGTCTAACACTTTAGTAGAGAAAAAAGGAAAAGACATAAAAGTCACTAAAGGTTTCAGAGTTGTCTTTAGTTGTCATATTAATAACAATAACATTAATAATAATAATACTAATAGTACAAAATTTGCTTATATGCAAACGCTTAATTAAGGTAACAGTGTTTTGGTTTCTTGCTTATATCTCGAAAACAGTTACTCCTATCAATTTTTATCTTTTTACTAAAATTCAAGCTGATAAAATTTCCTACAAAATAGTTATTTGCATTTTTCATGTAGGACTAACCATAAGCGAGATATATGATTGAAAATAATTAATATTTAAAAAAAAAGTGCTTTAACAGAAAATGTCTTGTGATTTAAAATACACTTAATTTATTGGGTCCAATACTTTATTAGAAGAAAAAGGAAGTGACATAAAAGTCACTGAAGTCTTCAGAGTCGTTTTTAAATGCTGCAGTTTCGTCTTCGTCTCAAACATTGAAAACTGATTTACATTTTTGTTCAGTAACAGTCACAGTTTTCTTATTGGTTTTTTGCTTATATCTCGAAAACAGTTACTCCTATCAATTTTTATCTTTTTTTCAAAATTAAAGCTGATAAAATTTCCTACAAAATAGTTATTTGCATTTTTCTTGTAGGACCAACCATAAGCGAGTTATAGAGTTGGATATAAATAATATTTAACAAAAATTTGCTTTAAAATAAAATGTTTGAAAAACTGAAATTAAACTAATTTCATTGTGTCTAACACTTTAGTAGAGGAAAAAGAAGAAGACATAAAAGTCACTAAAGGTTTCAAAGTTGTCTTTAATCGTCATATTAATAACAATAACATTAATAATAATACTAATAGTACTAAATTTGCTTATATGCAAACGCTTAATTAAGGTAACAGTGTTTTGGTTTCTTGCTCATATCTCGAAAACAGTTACTCCTATCAATTTTTATCTTTTTACTAAAATTCAAGCTGATAAAATTTCCTACAAAATAGGTATTTGCATTTTTTGTAGGACTAACCATAAGCGAGATATAAGATTGAAAATAATTAATATTTAAAAAAGAAGTGCTTTAACAGAAAATGTCTTGTGATTTAAAATACACTTAATTTATTAGGTCCAATACTTTATTAAAAAAAAAAGGGGGTGACATATAAGTCACTGAAGTCTTCAGAGTCGATTTTAAATGCTGCATTTTCGTCTTCGTCTCAAACATTGAAAACTGAATTACATTTTTGTTCTGAAACGGTAACAGTTTTTACTTTGGTTTTTTGCTTATATCTCGAAAACAGTTACTCCTATCAATTTTTATCTTTCTTTCAAAATTAAAGCTGATAACATTTCCTACAAAATAGTTATTTGCATTTTTCTTGTAGGACCAACCATAAGCGAGTTATAGAGTTGGATATAAATAATATTTAACAAAAATTTGCTTTAAAATAAAATGTTTGAAAAACTGAAATTAAACTAATTTAATTGTGTCTAACACTTTAGTAGAGGAAAAAGAAGAAGACATAAAAGTCACTAAAGGTTTCAAAGTTGTCTTTAATCGTCATATTAATAACAATAACATTAATAATAATAATACTAATAGTACTAAATTTGCTTATATGCAAACGCTTAATTAAGGTAACAGTGTTTTGGTTTCTTGCTCATATCTCGAAAACAGTTACTCCTATCAATTTTTATCTTTTTACTAAAATTCAAGCTGATAAAATTTCCTACAAAATAGTTATTTGCATTTTTTATGTAGGACTAACCATAAGCGAGATATATGATTGAAAATAATTAATATTTAAAAAAAAAGTGCTTTAACAGAAAATGTCTTGTGATTTAAAATACACTTAATTTATTGGGTCCAATACTTTATTAGAAGAAAAAGAAAGTGACATAAAAGTCACTGAAGTCTTCAGAGTCGTTTTTAAATGCTGCAGTTTCGTCTTCGTCTCAAACATTGAAAACCGAATTACATTTTTGTTCAGTAACAGTCACAGTTTTCTTATTGGTTTTTTGCTTATATCTCGAAAACAGTTACTCCTGTCAATTTTTATCTTTCTTTCAAAATTAAAGCTGATAAAATTTCCTACAAAATAGTTATTTGCATTTTTCTTGTAGGACCAACCATAAGCGAGTTATAGAGTTGGATATAAATAATATTTAACAAAAATTTGCTTTAAAATAAAATGTTTGAAAAACTGAAATTAAACTAATTTAATTGTGTCTAACACTTTAGTAGAGGAAAAAGAAGAAGACATAAAAGTCACTAGAGGTTTCAAAGTTGTCTTTAATCGTCATATTAATAACAATAACATTAATAATAATAATACTAATAGTACTAAATTTGCTTATATGCAAACGCTTAATTAAGGTAACAGTGTTTTGGTTTCTTGCTCATATTTCGAAAACAGTTACTCCTATCAATTTTTATCTTTTTACTAAAATTCAAGCTGATAAAATTTCCTACAAAATAGTTATTTGCATTTTTTATGTAGGACTAACCATAAGCGAGATATAAGATTGAAAATAATTAATATTTAAAAAAGAAGAGCTTTAACAGAAAATGTCTTGTGATTTAAAATACACTTAATTTATTAGGTCCAATACTTTATTAAAAAAAAGGGGGTGACATATAAGTCACTGAAGTCTTCAGAGTCGATTTTAAATGCTGCATTTTCGTCTTCGTCTCAAACATTGAAAACTGAATTACATTTTTGTTCTGAAACGGTAACAGTTTTTACTTTGGTTTTTTGCTTATATCTCGAAAACAGTTACTCCTATCAATTTTTATCTTTCTTTCAAAATTAAAGCTGATAACATTTCCTACAAAATAGTTATTTGCATTTTTCTTGTAGGACCAACCATAAGCGAGTTATAAAGTTGGATATAAATAATATTTAACAAAAACTTGCTTAAAAATAAAATGTTTGAAATACTGAAATTAAACTAAATTAATTGTGTCTAACACTTTAGTAGAGAAAAAAGAAAAAGACATAAAAGTCACCAAAGTCTTTAGAATCGTTTTTAGTCGTCATATTAATAACAATAACATTAATAATAATAATACTAATAGTACTAAATCTGCTTATATGCAAGCGCTTTATTAAGGTAACAGTTTTTTGGTTTCTTGCTTATATCTCGAAAACAGTTACTCCTATGAATTTTTGTCTTTTTTTCAAAATTAAAGCTGATAAAATATTCTACAAAATAGTTATTTGCATTTTTCTTGTAGGACCAACCATAAGCGAGTTATAGAGTTGGATATAAATAATATTTAACAAAAATTTGCTTTAAAATAAAATGTTTGAAAAACTGAAATTAAACTAATTTAACTGTGTCTAACACTTTAGTAGAGAAAAAAGAAAAAAACATAAAAGTCACTAAAGGTTTCAGAGTTGTCTTTAGTTGTCATATTAATAACAATAACATTAATAATAATAATACTAATAGTACTAAATTTGCTTATATGCAAACGCTTAATTAAGGTAACAGTGTTTTGGTTTCTTGCTTATATCTCGAAAACAGTTACTCCTATCAATTTTTATCTTTTTACTAAAATTTAAGCTGATAAAATTTCCTACAAAATAGTTATTTGCATTTTTCATGTAGGACTAACCATAAGCGAGATATATGATTGAAAATAATTAATATTTAAAAAAAAGTGCTTTAACAGAAAATGTCTTGTGATTTAAAATACACTTAATTTATTGGGTCCAATACTTTATTAGAAGAAAAAGGAAGTGACATAAAAGTCATTGAAGTCTTCAGAGTCGTTTTTAAATGCTGCAGTTTCGTCTTCGTCTCAAACATTGAAAACCGAATTACATTTTTGTTCAGTAACAGTCACAGTTTTCTTATTGGTTTTTTGCTTATATCTCGAAAACAGTTACTCCTATCAATTTTTATCTTTTTTTCAAAATTAAAGCTGATAAAATTTCCTACAAAATAGTTATTTGCATTTTTCTTGTAGGACCAACCATAAGCGAGTTATAGAGTTGGATATAAATAATATTTAACAAAAATTTGCTTTAAAATAAAATGTTTGAAAAACTGAAATTAAACTAATTTAATTGTGTCTAACACTTTAGTAGAGGAAAAAGAAGAAGACATAAAAGTCACTAAAGGTTTCAAAGTTGTCTTTAATCATCATATTAATAACAATAACATTAATAATAATAATACTAATAGTACTAAATTTGCTTATATGCAAACGCTTAATTAAGGTAACAGTGTTTTGGTTTCTTGCTCATATCTCGAAAACAGTTACTCCTATCAATTTTCATCTTTTTACTAAAATTCAAGCTGATAAAATTTCCTACAAAATAGTTATTTGCATTTTTTATGTAGGACTAACTATAAGCGAGATATAAGATTGAAAATAATTAATATTTAAAAAAGAAGTGCTTTAACAGAAAATGTCTTGTGATTTAAAATACACTTAATTTATTAGATCCAATACTTTATTAGAAAAAAAAGGGAGTGACATATAAGTCACTGAAGTCTTCAGAGTCGATTTTAAATGCTGCATTTTCGTCTTCGTCTCAAACATTGAATACTGAATTACATTTTTGTTCTGAAACGGTAACAGTTTTTACTTTGGTTTTTTGCTTATATCTCGAAAACAGTTACTCCTATCAATTTTTATCTTTCTTTCAAAATTAAAGCTGATAACATTTCCTACAAAATAGTTATTTGCATTTTTCTTGTAGGGCCAACCATAAGCGAGTTATAAAGTTGGATATAAATAATATTTAACAAAAACTTGCTTAAAAATAAAATGTTTGAAATACTGAAATTAAACTAAATTAATTGTGTCTAACACTTTAGTAGAGAAAAAAGAAAAAGACATAAAAGTCACCAAAGTCTTCAAAATCGTTTTTAGTCGTCATATTAATAACAATAACATTAATAATAATAATACTAATATTACTAAATCTGCTTATATGCAAGCGCTTTATTAAGGTAACAGTTTTTTGGTTTCTTGCTTATATCTCGAAAACAGTTACTCCTATGAATTTTTGTCTTTCTTTCAAAATTAAAGCTGATAAAATATTCTACAAAATAGTTATTTGCATTTTTCATGTAGGACTAACCATAAGCGAGATATAAGTTTGAAAATAATTAATATTTAAAAAAAACTGCTTTAACAGAAAATGTCTTGTGATTTAAAATACACTTAATTTATTAGGTCCAATACTTTATTAGAAGAAAAAGGGGGTGACATATAAGTCACTGAAGTCTTCAGAGTCGATTGTAAATGCTGCATTTTCGTCTTCGTCTCAAACATTGAAAACTGAATTACATTTTTGTTCTGAAACGGTAACAGTTTTCACTTTTGTTTTTTGCTTATATCTCGAAAACAATTACTCCTATCAGTTTTTATTTTTTTTTCAAAATAAAGCTGATAAAATTTTCTACAAAATAGTTATTTGCATTTTTCTTGTAGGGCCAACCATAAGCGAGTTATAAAGTTATATATAAATAATATTTAACAAAAACTTGCTTAAAAATTAAATGTTTGAAATACTGAAATTAAACTAAATTAATTGTGTCTAACACTTTAGTAGGGAAAAAAGAAAAAGACAAAAGTCACCAAAGTCTTCAGAATCGTTTTTAGTCGTCATATTAATAACAATAACATTAATAATAATAATACTAATAGTACTAAATTTGCTTACATGCAAACGCTTAATTCAGGTAACAATTTTTTGGTTTCCTGCTTATATCTCGAAAACAGTTACTCCTATCAATTTTTATTTTTTTACTAAAATTAAAGCTGATAAAATTTCCTACAAAATAGTTAATTGCATTTTTAATGTAGGACTAACCATAAGCGAGATATAAGTTTGAAAATAATTAAAATTTAAAAAAAAGTGCTTCAACAGAAAATGTCTTGTGATTTAAAATACACTTAATTTATTGGGTCCAATACTTTATTAGAAGAAAAAAGAGGTGACAGAAAGGTCACTGAAGTCTTTAGAGTCGTTTGTAAATGCTGCATTTTCGTCTTCGTCTCAAACATTGAAAACTGAATTACATTTTTGTTCAGTAACTGTTACAGTTTTCTTATTGGTTTTTTGCTTATATCTCGAAAACAGTTACTCCTATCAATTTTTATCTTTTTTTTAAAATTAAAGCTGATAAAGCTTCCTACAAAATAGTTATTTGCATTTTTCTTGTAGGACCAACCATAAGCGAGTTATAGAGTTGGATATAAATAATATTTAACAAAAATTTGCTTAAAAATAAAATGTTTGAAATACTGAAATTAAACTAAATTAATTGTGTCTAACACTTTAGTAGAGAAAAAAGAAAAAGACATAAAAGTCACCAAAGTCTTCAGAATCGTTTTTAGTCGTCATATTAATAACAATAACATTAATAATAATAATACTAATAGTACTAAATCTGCTTATATGCAAGCGCTTTATTAAGGTAACAGTTTTTTGGTTTCTTGCTTATATCTCGAAAACAGTTACTCCTATCAATTTTTATCTTTTTTCAAAATTAAAGCTGATAAAATTTCCTACAAAATAGTTATTTGCATTTTTCTTGTAGGACCAACCATAAGCGAGTTATAGAGTTGGATATAAATAATCTTTAACAAAAATTTGCTTTAAAATAAAATGTTTAAAAAACCGAAATTAAACTAAATTAACAGTTTTCGAGATATAAGCAAAAAACCAATAAGAAAACTGTAACTGTTACTGAACAAAAATGTAATTCAGTTTTCAATGTTTGAGACGAAGACGAAAATGCAGCATTTAAAATCGACTCTGAAGACTTCAGTGACTTTTATGTCACCTCCTTTTTCTTCTAATAAACTATTGGACCCAATAAATTAAGTGTATTTTAAATCCCAAGACATTTTCTGTTAAAACACTTTTTTTTAAATATTAATTATTTTCAAACTTATATCTCGCTTATGGTTAGTCCTACATGAAATATGCAAATTACTATTTTGTAGGAAATTTTATCAGCTTTAATTTTAGTAAAAAGATAAAAATTGATAGGAGTAACTGTTTTCGAGATATAAGCAAGAAACCAAAAATCTGTTACCTTAATTAAGCGCTTGCATATAAGCTAATTTAGTACTAAAAACAACTCTGAAGATTTTGGTGACTTTATGTTTTCTCCTTTTTCCTCTACTAAAGTGTTAGACCCAATTAATTTAGTTTAATATCGGTTTTTCAAACATTTTATTTTAAAGCAAATTTTTGTTAAAGATTATTTATATCCAACTCTATAACTCGCTTATGGTTGGTCCTACAAGAAAAATGCAAATAACGATTTTGTTGGAAATTTTATCAGCTTTAATTTTGAAAGAAAGATAAAAATTGATAGGAGTAACAGTTTTCGAGATATAAGCAAAAAACCAATAAGAAAACTGTAACTGTTACTGAACAAAAATGTAATTCAGTTTTCAATGTTTGAGACGAAGACGAAAATGCAGCATTTAAAATCGACTCTGAAGACTTCAGTGACTTTTATGTCACCTCCTTTTTCTTCTAATAAAGTATTGGACCCAATAAATTAAGTGTATTTTAAATCACAAGACATTTTCTGTTAAAGCACTTTTTTTTAAATATTAGTTATTTTCAAACTTATATCTCGCTTATGGTTAGTCCTACATGAAAAATGCAAATTACTATTTTGTAGGAAATTTTATCAGCTTTAATTTTAGTGAAAAGATAAAAATTGATAGGAGTAACTGTTTTCGAGATATAAGCAAGAAACCAAAAAACTGTTACCTTAATTAAGGGCTTGCATATAAGCTAATTTAGTACTAAAAACAACTCTGAAGACTTTGGTGACTTTTATGTCACCTCCTTTTTCTTCTAATAAAGTATTGAACCCATTAAATTAAGTGTATTTTAAATCACAAGACATTTTCTGTTAAAGCACTTTTTTTTTAAATATTAATTATTTTCAAACTTATATCTCGCTTATGGTTAGTTCTACATAAAAAATGCAAATAACTATTTTGTAGGAAATTTTATCAACTTTAATTTTAGTAAAAAGATAAAAATTGATAAGAGTAACTGTTTTCGAGATATAAGCAAGAAACTGTTACCTTAATTAAGCGCTTGCAAATAAGCAAATTTAGTAATATTAGTATTATTATTATTATTAATGTTATTGTTATTAATATGACTACTAAAAACGACTCTCAAGACTTTGGTGACTTTTATGTCTTCTCCTTTTTTCTCTACTAAAGTGTTAGTCTTAATTAATTTAGTTTAATTTCGGTTTTTTAAACATTTTATTTTAAAGCAAATTTTTGTTAAAGATTATTTATATCCAACTCTATAACTCGCTTATGGTTGGTCCTACAAAAAAAATGCGAATAACTATTTTGTAGAGAATTTTATCAGCTTTAATTTTGAAAGAAAGATAAAAATTGATAGGAGTAACTGTTTTCGAAATATAAGCAAAAAACCAATAAGAAAACTGTAACTGTTACTAAACAAAAATGTAATTCAGATTTCAATGTTTGAGACAAAGACGAAAATGCAGCATTTAAAATCGACTCTGAAGACTTCAGTGACTTTTATGTCTTCTCCTTTTTCTTCTAATAAAGTATTGGACCCATTAAATTAAGTGTATTTTAAATCACAAGACATTTTCTGTTAAAGCACTTTTTTTTTAAATATTAATTATTTTCAAACTTATATCTCGCTTATGGTTAGTCCTACATGAAAAATGCAAATTACTATTTTGTAGGGAATTTTATCAGCTTTAATTTTAGTAAAAAGATAAAAATTGATAGGAGTAACTGTTTTCGAGATATAAGCAAGAAACCAAAAAACTGTTACCTTAATTAAGCGCTTGCATATAAGCAAATTTAGTAATATTAGTATTATTAATATTAATGTTATTGTTATTAATGTGACGACTAAAAACGACTCTTAAGACTTTGGTGACTTTTATGTCTTCTCTTTTTTCCTCTACTAAAGTGTTAGTCTTAATTTAGTTTAATTTCGGTTTTTCAAACATTTTATTTTAAAGCAAATTTTTGTTAAAGATTATTTATATCCAACTCTATAACTCGCTTATGGTTGGTCCTACAAAAAAATGCAAATAACTATTTTGTAGGAAATTTTATCAGCTTTAATTTTAGTGAAAAAGTAAAAATTGATAGGAGTAACTGTTTTCGAGATATAAGCAAAAAACCAAAAAACTGTTACCTTAATTAAGCGCTTGCATATAAGCAAATTTAGTACTATTAGTATTATTATTATTAATGTTATTGTTATTAATATGACGACTAAAGACGACTCTGAAACATTTAGTGACTTTTATGTCTTCTCCTTTTTCCTCTACTAAAGTGTTAGATACAATTAATTTAGTTTAATTCAAGTTTTTCAAGCATTTTATTTTAAAGCAAATTTTTGTTAAATATTATTTATATCCAACTCTATAACTCGTTTATGCTTGGTCCTACAAGAAAAATGTAAATAACTATTTTGTTGGAAATTTTATCAGCTTTAATTTTGAAAGAAAGATAAAATTTGATAGGAGTAACTGTTTTCGAGATATAAGCAAAAAACCAATAAGAAAACTGTAACTGTTACTGAACAAAAATGTAATTCAGTTTTCAATGTTTGAGACGAAGACAAAAATGCAGCATTTAAAAACGACTCTGAAGACTTCAGTGACTTTTATGTCACCTCCTTTTTCTTCTAATATAGTATTGGACCCAATAAATTAAGTGTATTTTATAAATCACAAGACATTTTCTGTTAAAACACTTTTTTTTAATTATTAATTATTTTCAAACTTATATCTCGCTTATGGTTAGTTCTACATGAAAAATGCAAATAACTATTTTGTAGGAAATTTTATCACCTTAATTTTGGTGAAAAAGTAAAAATTGATAGGAGTAACTGTTTTCGAGATATAAGCAAAAAACAAAAAAACTGTTACCTTAATTAAGCGCTTGCATATAAGCAAATTTAGTACTACTAGTATTGTTATTATAAATGTTATTGTTATTAATATGACGACTAAAGACAACTCTAAGACTTTAGTGACTTTTATGTCTCCTCCTTTTTTCTCTACTAAATTGTTAGACACACTTAATTTAGTTTAATTTCAGTTTTTCAAACATTTTATTTTAATGCAAATTTTTGTTAAATATTAAAAACTATTAAATGGCTTATGCATAGAAATGAGAAAACGCTCATGTAACACACAAAATAAGCTCCATTTTTCCTTATTAAAAGTATTATTATTATTATTACTTTTGTTACTATTACTATTATTATTATTATTATTATTATTATTATTATTGTTATTATTATTATTATTATTATTATTATTATTATTATTATTATTAACTTTTGTATAGTAAATATTTTTATACCAGTTTTAAAATGAGTTATTAATTTTATTCAATTTCTTGCCTAAAAACACAGATCACAGATGATCTCTTGCATAGAAATGAGAAAACGCTCATATAACACACAAAATAAGCTTAATTTTTGCTTAGAAAACTAAGCTTACTTTTATTACTATTATTATTATTTTTATTATTATTATTATTATTATTATTATTATTATTATTACTATTATTATTATTATTATTATTATTATTATTAACTTTTGTATAGTAAATGTTTTTATACCAGTTTTAAAATGAGTTATTAATTTTATTCAATTTCTTGCCTAAAAACACAGATCACAGATGATCTCTTGCATAGAAATGAGAAAACGCTCATATAACACACAAAATAAGCTTCATTTTTGCTTAGAAAACTAAGCTTACTTTTATTACTATTATTATTATTATTATTATTATTATTATTATTATTACTATTATTATTATTATTATTATTATTATTATTATTACTATTATTATTATTATTATTATTATTATTATTATTATTATTATTATTATTATTATTATTATTATTATTATTATTATTATTATTATTAAAAAATTATATTAAACAGACAGAAAACGTCGTATTCTGACAAAAAAACGAATTACGTTATAGACTTGACGAGAACGGCGTATCTCGGACTCTTATAGGACTCTTATAGGGTCAAAAAGTATCAGTTTGGATTAAAACAAATTATTTTTGTTGACTCTCAGTCTGAATTGTTCATCAGTTCAAACAAAAACGGCTTATTTTAGACGATCTTTTGCTTTGAACATGAAAATATACATCGAACAGACTAAAAACGTATTAATCTGGCATAAAAGAGCAATTTATGTATCACTTTGGATAAAGGCAGCTAATCCTATTCGTTTCATTGCTTAAAATAGACAAAATTGTTAATAAATCAAACAAAAACGCTGTATTCTAGCACAAAATACTAATTACATTAAAGTTTCGACGAGAATAGCTTATTTGGAATGATTCTATGCTTCCAAACGAGTAAATTTTTATTAAACAGACGCCAAACATCATGTTTTGTCCTATAAAGACATTTTATATTGCAGTTTGTATTAAAACAAAATATTTTCGTTGATTCTTTGTTAGAAGCAGCAAACCTAACATTAAAGAATCTGAAAACTTTGTATTCGGACACAAACCACCGAATTTTGTATCAGTTTAGACAAAAACGGTTGATTTTCGACAATATTTTGCTTTGAACAAGAAAACTTATATCAAACTGACTAAAAACGTCTTATTTTAGTACAAAACAAAAGATTTGCGTTATAGTCTTAAAGCTGATTCATGCCACAATTTGGATAAAAACCAATTATTTTCGTTAATTCATTGTTACAAACATGAAACCTTACATCAAAGTAACTGAAAACCCCTTATTCAGGCACAGAAATTGGAATTACGTTTCAGTCTGGACAAAAACTGCTTACTTTAGACAATCCTTTGTTTTGAATACAAAAACTTACATTAAAAAGATTTAAAACGTCTTATTCTGGCTGAAAACTGCAAATTATATATTACTCTAGATAAAAGCAATTTATCCTGATTACTCCTTTACTTAGAATAGAGTAAACTTGTATAAAACTTAATGAAAACTTTAAATTTCGTCTCAAAGAAATAATTTACGTTATAGTTTTGACCAGCACTGTTTATTTCAAACGATTTTATGATTTGAAACTAATGAACTTTTATGGGGCAGATGCAAAACCACATATTACCATATAAAGCGTTGTTTTAAAGCAAAGTATTACCTTTTGCAACAAGAAATTTCACACGTCAAAGAAACTGAAAACATCGTATCCATGCACAAATATCGAATTACGTATCAGGTTAGGCAAATACAGCTTATTTTAAACTATTCCTTGCTATAAACAAGAAAAATTTTATCAAACATATTGAAAATGTCTTATTCTCGAAAATAAGAGCAAATTATGTATCAGTTTTAACAAAAGCGGATTACTCTGTTTGATTCTATGCTTAGAGTAGAGTAAACTACTATAAAACGTAATGAAAACTCTATATTCAAGCACAAAAGAACAAATTACGTTATAGTTTTGACAAAAAAAAATTATTTCGGACGACTACATACTTCGAAGTAAGCAAACTTTAATTGAACAAGTGCAAAAGCTAATACTTTGCTTTAAAATAACGATTTATGTGGTAATATGGTATTTTGCATCTGTCCTATAAAAGTTTACTCGTTTCGCTCCATTGAATCATTCGAAATAAATTATTTTGACACAACAACGAAAATAATTTTTTTGTTCAAACTGTAACATGTCGTTTTTATAAAACGAACTAAGACGTTTGGCATCTGTTTAGTGAAAGTTTTCTTGTTTGGAGGCATAAAATCGTTTGAAATTAACAGTTCTGGTCAAAACTATAACGTAAATTATTTCTTTGAGACGAAATTTAAAGTTTTCATTAACTTTTATACAAGTTTGCTCTATTCTAAGCAAAGGAGTAATCGGGATAAACTACTTTTATCCAAAGTAATACATAATTTGCAGTTTTGAGCCAGAATAAGACGTTTTTAATCTTTTTAATGTAAGTTTTCGTGTTCAAAAGAAAGAATCGTCTAAAATAAGCAATTTGTGTCTAGACTGAAACGTAATTTGATTTTCTGTGACATAAATCGTTTTTTAAAAGCGAAATTAGACGTTTTGCCTCTGTTCAGTGAAAGTATACTGGTTTCAAAGCATAGAATCGTTTGAAATTAACAGTTCTCGTCAAGACTATAACGCAAATCTTTAAAGTGATACAAAGAAATAATTTACGTTATAGTTTTGACCAGAACTCTTAATTTCAAACGATTTTATGCCCCCAAACGAAAAAACTTTCACTAAACAGAAGCCAAACGTCTTAGTTCGTTTTATAAAAGCGACTTATGTTACAGTTTAAACAAAAACAAATTATTTTCGTTTTTGTTGTGTCAAAATAATTTATTTCGAATGATTCAATGAAGCGAAACGAGTAAACTTTTATAGGACAGATGCAAAATACCATTTTACCACATAAATTGTTATTTTAAAGCAAAGTATTAGCTTTTGCACTTGTTCAATTAAAGTTTGCTTACTTCGAAGTATGTAATCGTCCGAAATATTTTTTTTAGTCAAAACTATAACGTAATTTGTTCTTTTGAGCTTGAATATAGAGTTTTCATTACGTTTTATAGTAGTTTACTCTACTCTAAGCATAGAATCAAACAGAGTAATCCGCTTTTGTTAAAACTGATACATAATTTGCTCTTATTTTCGAGAATAAGACGTTTTCAATATGCTTGATAAAATTTTTCTTGTTTATAGCAAGGAATCGTTTAAAATAAGCTGTATTTGCCTAAACTGATACGTAATTCGATATTTATGTATGGATACGAAGTTTTCAGTTTCTTTGACGTGAAATTTCTTGTTGCAAAAGGTAATAATTTGCTTTAAAACAACGCTTTATATGGTAATATGTGGTTTTGCATCTGCCCCATAAAAGTTCATTAGTTTCGAATCATAAAATCGTTTGAAATAAACAGTGCTGGTCAAAACTATAACGTAAATTATTTCTTTGAGACGAAATTTAAAGTTTTCATTAAGTTTTATACAAGTTTACTCTATTCTAAGTAAAGGAGTAATCAGGATAAATTGCTTTTATCTAGAGTAATATATAATTTGCAGTTTTCAGCCAGAATAAGACGTTTTTAATCTTTTTAATGTAAGTTTTTATATTCAAAACAAAGGATCGTCTAAAGTAAGCAGTTTTTGTCCAGACTGAAACGTAATTCGAATTTCTGTGCCTGAATAAGGGGTTTTCAGTTACTTTGATGTAAGGTTTATGTTTGTAACAATGAATTAACGAAAATAATTGGTTTTTATCCAAACTGTGGCATGAATCGTTTTTAAAAGGCGAAATAAGATGTTTTTCCTCTGTACAGTGAAAGTTTACTCGTTTCAAAGCATAGAACCGTTTGAAATTAACAGCTCTCGTTAAGACTATAACGCAAATCTTTTGTTTTGTGCTAAAATAAGACGTTTTTAGTCAGTTTGATATAAGTTTTCTTGTTCAAAGCAAAATATTGTCGAAAATCAACGGTTTTTGTCTAAACTGATACAAAATTCGGTGGTTTGTGTCCGAATACAAAGTTTTCAGATTCTTTAATGTTAGGTTTGCTGCTTCTAACAAAGAATCAACGAAAATATTTTGTTTTAATACAAACTGCAATATAAAATGTCTTTATAGGACAAAACATGATGTTTGGCATCTGTTTAATAAAAATTTACTCGTTTGGAAGCATGAATCATTCCAAATAAGCTATTCTCGTCGAAACTATAATGTAATTAGTATTTTGTGCTAGAATACAGCGTTTTTGTTAGATTTATTAACAATTTTGACTATTTTAAGCAATGAAACGAATAGGATTAGCTGCCTTTATCCAAAGTGATACATAAATTGCTCTTTTATGCCAGATTAATACGTTTTTAGTCTGTTCGATGTAAGTTTTTTTGTTCAAAGCAAAAGATCGTCTAAAATAAGCCGTTTTTGTTTGAACTGATGAACAATTCAGACTGAGAGTCAACAAAAATAATTTGTTTTAATCCAAACTGATACTTTTTGACCCTATAAGAGTCCTATAAGAGTCCGAAATACGCCGTTCTCGTCAAGTCTATAACGTAATTCGTTTTTTTGTGTCAGAATACGACGTTTTCTGTCTGTTTAATACAATTTTTTAATAATAATAATAATAATAATAACAATAATAATAATAATAATAATAAAAATAATATTAATAATAATAATAGTAATAATAATAATAATAATAATAATAATAGTAGTAATAAAAGTAAGCTTAGTTTTCTAAGCAAAAATGAAGCTTATTTTGTGTGTTATATGAGCGTTTTCTCATTTCTATGCAAGAAATCATCTGCGATCTGTATTTTTAGGCAAGAAATTGTCTAAAATTAATAACTCATTTTAAAACTGGTATAAAAACATTTACTATACAAAAGTTAATAATAATAATAATAATAATAATAATAGTAATAATAATAATAAAAATAATAATAATAGTAATAAAAGTAAGCTTAGTTTTCTAAGCAAAAATGAAGCTTATTTTGTGTGTTATATGAGCGTTTTCTCATTTCTATGCAAGAGATCATCTGTGATCTGTGTTTTTAGGCAAGAAATTGAATAAAATTATAACTCATTTTAAAACTGGTATAAAAACATTTACTATACAAAAGTTAATAATAATAATAATAATAATAATAATAATAATAATAATAATAATAATAATAATAATAATAATAATAATAATAATAATAATAATAATAATAATAATAATAATAATAATAATAATGATAATAATACTTATAATAATGAATTTCTTTCTAAATTAAAGCTTAGTTTTTCTAAGCAAAAATGATGCTTATTTTGTGTTATCTAAGCGTTTTCTCATTTCTATGCAAGAGATCATCTGTGATCTGTGTTTTTAGGCAAGAAATTGTCTAAAATTAAAAACTTATTTTAAAACTGGTATAAAAACATTTACTATACAAAAGTTAATAATAATAATAATAATAATAATAATAATAATATAAATAAAAATAATAATAATAGTAATAAAAGTAAGCTTAGTTTTCTAAGCAAAAATAAAGCTTATTTTGTGTGTTATATGAGCGTTTTCTCATTTCTATGCAAGAGATCATCTGTGATCTGTGTTTTTAGGCAAGAAATTGAATAAAATTAATAACTCATTTTAAAACTGGTATAAAAACATTTACTATACAAAAGTTAATAATAATAATAATAATAATAATAATAATAGTAATAAAAGAAATAATAATAATAATAATAATAATAATAATAATAATGATAATAATACTTATAATAATAAATTTCTTTCTAAATTAAAGCTTAGTTTTTCTAAGCAAAAATGATGCTTATTTTGTGTTATCTGAGCGTTTTCTCATTTCTATGCAAGAGATCATCTGTGATCTGTGTTTTTAGGCAAGAAATTGTCTAAAATTAATAACTCATTTTAAAACTGGTATAAAAACATTTACTATACAAAAGTTATAATCGGTTTTTAATAATAATAATATTAATAATAATAATATTAATAATAATAATAATAATAATAATAATAATAATAATAGTAATAATAATAATAAAAATAATAGTAATAATAATAATATTAATAAAAATAATAATAATAGTAGTAATAAAAGTAAGCTTAGTTTTCTAAGCAAAAATGAAGCTTATTTTGTGTTACATGAGCTTTTCTCATTTCTATGCAAAAGATCATGTGTGATCTGTGTTTTTAGGCAATCTAAGCCATTTGATAGTTTTTAGGCAAGAAATTGGCTAAAATTAATAAGTTAATAATAATAATAATAATAATAATAATAATAATAATAATAATAATAATAATAATAATAATATCAATAATAATAATAATAATAATAATAATAATAATAATGATAGTAATAGTAACAAAAGTAATAATAATAATAATACTTTTAATAAGGAAAAATGGAGCTTATTTTGTGTGTTAAATGAGCGTTTTCTCATTTCTATGCAAAAGATTATGTGTGATCTGTGTTTTTAGGCAATCTAAGCCATTTTATAGTTTTTAATATTTAACAAAAATTTGCTTTAAAATAAAATGTTTGAAAAACTGAAATTAAACTAAATTAATTGCGTCTAACACTTTAGTAGAGGAAAAAGGAGAAGACATAAAAGTCACTAAAGTCTTAGAGTTGTCTTTAGTCGTCATATTAATAACAATAACATTTATAATAACAATACTAGTAGTACTAAATTTGCTTATATGCAAGCGCTTAATTAAGGTAACAGTTTTTTGGTTTCTTGCTTATATCTCGAAAACAGTTACTCCTATCAATTTTTATCTTTTCACTAAAATTAAAGTTGATAAAATTTCCTACAAAATAGTTATTTGCATTTTTCATGTAGGACTAACCATAAGCGAGATATAAGTTTGAAAATAATTAATAATTAAAAAAAAGTGTTTTAACAGAAAATGTCTTGTGATTTAAAATACACTTAATTTATTGGGTCCAATACTTTATTAGAAGAAAAAGGAGGTGACATAAAAGTCACTGAAGTCTTCAGAGTCGTTTTTAAATGCTGCATTTTTGTCTAAATCTCAAACATTGAAAACTGAATTACATTTTTGTTCAGTAACAGTTACAGTTTTCTTATTGGTTTTTTGCTTATATCTCGAAAACAGTTCCTCCTATCAAATTTTATCTTTCTTTCAAAATTAAAGCTGATAAAATTTCCAACAAAATAGTTATTTACATTTTTCTTGTAGGACCAAGCATAAACGAGTTATAGAGTTGGATATAAATAATATTTAACAAAAATTTGCTTTAAAATAAAATGTTTGAAAAACCGAAATTAAACTAAATTAATTGTGTCTAACACTTTAGTAGAGGAAAAAGAAGAAGACATAAAAGTCACCAAAGTTTTCAGAGTTGTTTTTAGTACTAAATTTGCTTATATGCAAGCCCTTAATTAAGGTAACAGTTTTTTGGTTTCTTGCTTATATCTCGAAAACAGTTACTCCTATCAATTTTTATCTTTTCACTAAAATTAAAGTTGATAAAATTTCCTACAAAATAGTTATTTGCATTTTTCATGTAGGACTAACCATAAGCGAGATATAAGTTTGAAAATAATTGATATTTAAAAAAAAATGTGCTTTAACAGAAAATGTCTTGTGATTTAAAATACACTTAATTTATTGGGTCCAATACTTTATTAGAAGAAAAAGGAGGTGACAAAAATGTCACTGAAGTTTTTAGAGTCGTTTGTAAATGATGCATTTTCGTCTTCGTCTCAAATATTGAAAACTGAATTACATTTTTGTTCAGTAACTGTAACAGTTTTCACTTTGGTTTTTTGCTTATATCTCGAAAACATTTACTCTTATCAATTTTTATCTTTCTTTCAAAATTAAAGCTGATAAAATTTCCTACAAAATAGTTACATGCATTTCTTTTGTAGGACCTACCGTAAGCGAGTTAAAGAGTTAGATATAAATAACCTTTAACAAAAATTTGCTTTAAAATTAAATGTTTGAAAAACTGAAATTAAACTAAATTAATTGTGTCTAACACTTTAGTAGAGGAAAAAGGAAAAGACATAAAAGTCACTAAAGGTTTCAGAGTCGTCTTTAGTCGTCATATTAATAACAATAACATTAATAATAATAATGCTAATAGTACTATATTTGCTTATATGCAAGCGCTTAATTAAGATAACAGATTTTGGTTTCTTGCTTATATCTCGAAAACAGTTACTCCTATCAATTTTTATTTTTTTACTAAAATTAAAGCTGATAAAATTTCCTACAAAATAGTTATTTGCATTTTTCATGTAGGACTAACCATAAGCGAGATATAAGTTTGATAATAATTAATATTTAAAAAAAAAGTGCTTTAACAGAAAATGCCTTGTGATTTAAAATACAATAAAAACATTTACTATACAAAAGTTATAATTGGTTTTTAATAATAATAATAATAATAATAATAATAATAATAATAATAATAATAATAATAATAATAATAATAATAATAATACTTATAATAATAAATTTCTTTCTAAATTAACTTATATTAAACAGGCAGAAAACGTCGTATTCTGACACAAAAAAACGAATTACGTTATAGACTTGACGAGAACGGCTTATCTCGGACTCTTATAGGACTCTTATAGGGTCAAAAAGTATCAGTTTGGATTAAAACAAATTATTTTTGTTGAGTCTCCGTCTGAATTGTTTACCAGTTCAAACAAAAACGGCTTATTTTAGACGATCTTTTGCTTTGAACAAGAAAACTTACATCGAACAGACTAAAAACGTATTAATCTGGCATAAAAGAGCAATTTATGTATCACTTTGGATAAAGGCAGCTAATCCTATTCGTTTCATTGCTTAAAATAGACAAAATTGTTAATAAATCTAACAAAAACGCTGTATTCTAGCACAAAATACTAATTACATTATAGTTTCGACGAGTATAGCTTATTTCGAATGATTCTATGCTTCCAAACGAGTAATTTTTTTTAAAACAGTTGCCAAACATCATGTTTTGTCCTATAAAGACATTTTATATTGCAGTGTGTATTACATCAAAGTAACTGAAAACCCCTTATTCTGGCACAGCAATTCGAATTACGTTTCAGTCTGGACAAAAACTGCTTACTTTAGACGATCCTTTGTTTTGAATACAAAAACTTACATTAAAATGATTAAAAACGTCTTATTCTGGCCGAAAACTGCAAATTATATATTACTCTAGATAAAAGCAATTTATCCTGATTACTCCTTTACTTAGAATAGAATAAACTTGTATAAAACTTAATGAAAACTTTAAATTTCGTCTCAAAGAAATAATTTACGTTATAGTTTTGACCAGCACTGTTTATTTCAAACAATTTTATGATTCGAAACTAATGAACTTTTATGGGGCAAATGCAAAACCACATATTACCATATAAAGCGTTGTTTTAAAGCAAATTATTACCTTTTGCAACAAGAAATTTCACGTCAAAGAAACTGAAAACATCGTATCCATGCACAAATATCGAATTACGTATCAGTTTAGGCAAATACAGCTTATTTTAAACGATTCCTTGCTATAAACAATTATTATTTATTAATAAACAATTATTTTATTAATTATTTTCAATCTTATATCTCGCTTATGGTTAGTCCTACATAAAAAATGCAAATAACTATTTTGTAGGAAATTTTATCAGCTTGAATTTTAGTAAAAAGATAAAAATTGATAAGAGTAACTGTTTTCGAGATATGAGCAAGAAACCAAAACACTGTAACCTTAATTAAGCGTTTGCATATAAGCAAATTTAGTACTATTAATATTATTATTATTAATGTTATTGTTATTAATATGACGATTAAAGACAACTTTGAAACCTTTAGTGACTTTTATGTCTTCTTCTTTTTCCTCTACTAAAGTGTTAGACACAATTAAATTAGTTTAATTTCAGTTTTTCAAACATTTTATTTTAAAGCAAATTTTTGTTAAATATTATTTATATCCAACTCTATAACTCGCTTATGGTTGGTCCTACAAGAAAAATGCAAATAACTATTTTGTAGGAAGTTTTATCAGCTTTAATTTTGAAAAAAAGATAAAAATTGATAAAAGTAACTGTTTTCGAGATATAAGCAAAAAACCAATAAGAAAACTGTGACTGTTACTGAACAAAAATGTAATTCGGTTTTCAATGTTTGCGACGACGACGAAACTGCAGCATTTAAAAACGACTCTGAAGACTTCAGTGATTTTTATGTCACTTCCTTTTTCTTCTAATAAAGTATTGGACCCAATAAATTAAGTGTATTTTAAATCACAAGACATTTTCTGTTAAAGCACTTTTTTTTTAAATATTAATTATTTTCAATCATATATCTCGCTTATGGTTAGTCCTACATGAAAAATGCAAATAACTATTTTGTAGGAAATTTTATCAGCTTGAATTTTAGTAAAAAGATAAAAATTGATAGGAGTAACTGTTTTCGAGATATAAGCAAGAAACCAAAACACTGTTACCTTAATTAAGCGTTTGCATATAAGCAAATTTAGTACTATTAGTATTATTATTATTAATGTTATTGTTATTAATATGACAACTAAAGACAACTCTGAAACCTTTAGTGACTTTTATGTCTTTTCCTTTTTCCTCTACTAAAGTGTTAGACACAATTAAATTAGTTTAATTTCAGTTTTTCAAACATTTTATTTTAAAGCAAATTTTTGTTAAATATTATTTATATCCAACTCTATAACTCGTTTATGGTTGGTCCTACAAGAAAAATGCAAATAACTATTTTGAAGGAAATGTTATCAGCTTTAATTTTGAAAAAAAGACAAAAATTTATAGGAGTAACTGTTTTCGAGATATAAGCAAGAAACCAAAAAACTGTTACCTTAATAAAGCGCTTGCATATAAGCAGATTTAGTACTATTAGTATTATTATTATTAATGTTATTGTTATTAATATGACGACTAAAAACGATTCTGAAGACTTTGGTGACTTTTATGTCTTTTTCTTTTTTCTCTACTAAAGTGTTAGACACAATTAATTTAGTTTAATTTCAGTATTTCAAACATTTTATTTTTAAGCAAGTTTTTGTTAAATATTATTTATATCCAACTTTATAACTCGCTTATGGTTGGTCCTACAAGAAAAATGCAAATAACTATTTTGTAGGAAATGTTATCAGCTTTAATTTTGAAAGAAAGATAAAAATTGATAAGAGTAACTGTTTTCGAGATATAAGCAAAAAACCAAAGTAAAAACTGTTACCGTTTCTGAACAAAAATGTAATTCAGTTTTCAATGTTTGAGACGAAGACGAAAATGCAGCATTTAAAATCGACTCTGAAGACTTCAGTGACTTATATGTCACCCCCTTATTTTCTAATAAAGTATTGGACCTAATAAATTAAGTGTATTTTAAATCACAAGACATTTTCTGTTAAAGCACTTCTTTTTTAAATATTAATTATTTTCAATCTTATATCTCGCTTATGGTTAGTCCTACATAAAAAATGCAAATAATTATTTTGTAGGAAATTTTATCAGCTTAAATTTTAGTAAAAAGATAAAAATTGATAGGAGTAACTGTTTTCGAGATATGAGCAAGAAACCAAAACACTGTTACCTTAATTAAGCGTTTGCATATAAGCAAATTTAGTACTATTAGTATTATTATTATTAATGTTATTGTTATTAATATGACGATTAAAGACAACTTTGAAACCTTTAGTGACTTTTATGTCTTCTTCTTTTTCCTCTACTAAAGTGTTAGACACAATTAAATTAGTTTAATTTCAGTTTTTCAAACATTTTATTTTAAAGCAAATTTTTGTTAAATATTATTTATATCCAACTCTATAACTCGCTTATGGTTGGTCCTACAAGAAAAATGCAAATAACTATTTTGTAAGAAATTTTATCAGCTTTAATTTTAAAAAAAAGATAAAAATTGATAGGAGTAACTGTTTTCGAGATATAAGCAAGAAACCAAAAAACTGTTACCTTAATAAAGCGCTTGCATATAAGCAGATTTAGTACTATTAGTATTATTATTATTAATGTTATTGTTATTAATATGACGACTAAAAACGATTCTGAAGACTTTGGTGACTTTTATGTCTTTTTCTTTTTTCTCTACTAAAGTGTTAGACACAATTAATTTAGTTTAATTTCAGTATTTCAAACATTTTATTTTTAAGCAAGTTTTTGTTAAATATTATTTATATCCAACTTTATAACTCGCTTATGGTTGGTCTTACAAGAAAAATGCAAATAACTATTTTGTAGGAAATGTTATCAGCTTTAATTTTGAAAGAAAGATAAAAATTGATAGGAGTAACTGTTTTCGAGATATAAGCAAAAAACCAATAAGAAAACTGTAACTGTTACTGAACAAAAATGTAATTCAGTTTTCAATGTTTGAGACGAAGACAAAAATGCAGCATTTAAAAACGACTCTGAAGACTTCAGTGACTTTTATGTCACCTCCTTTTTCTTCTAATACAGTATTGGACCCAATAAATTAAGTGTATTTTATAAATCACAAGACATTTTCTGTTAAAACACTTTTTTTTAATTATTAATTATTTTCAAACTTATATCTCGCTTATGGTTAGTTCTACATGAAAAATGCAAATAACTATTTTGTAGGAAATTTTATCACCTTAATTTTAGTGAAAAAGTAAAAATTGATAGGAGTAACTGTTTTCGAGATATAAGCAAAAAACAAAAAAACTGTTACCTTAATTAAGCGCTTGCATATAAGCAAATTTAGTACTACAAGTATTGTTATTATAAATTTTATTGTTATTAATATGACGACTAAAGACAACTCTAAGACTTTAGTGACTTTTATGTCTCCTCCTTTTTTCTCTACTAAAGTGTTAGACACACTTAATTTAGTTTAATTTCAGTTTTTCAAACATTTTATTTTAATGCAAATTTTTGTTAAATATTAAAAACTATTAAATGGCTTAGATTGCCTAAAAACACAGATCACACATGATCTTTTGCATAGAAATGAGAAAACGCTCATGTAACACACAAAATAAGCTCCATTTTTCCTTATTAAAAGTATTATTATTATTATTACTTTTGTTACTATTATTATTATTATTATTATTATTATTATTATTGTTATTATTATTATTATTATTAATATTATTATTATTATTATTATTATTATTATTATTATTATTATTATTAACTTTTGTATAGTAAATGTTTTTATACCAGTTTTAAAATGAGTTATTAATTTTAGCCAATTTCTTGCCTAAAAACTATCAAATGGCTTAGATTGCCTAAAAACACAGATCACACATGATCTTTTGCATAGAAATGAGAAAAGCTCATATAACACAAAATAAGCTTCATTTTTGCTTAGAAAACTAAGCTTACTTTTATTACTACTATTATTATTATTTTTATTATTATTATTATTATTACTATTATTTTTATTATTATTATTACTATTATTATTATTATTATTATTACTTTTATTACTATTATTATTATTATTATTATTATTAAAAACCTATTATAACTTTTGTATAGTAAATGTTTTTATTGTATTTTAAATCACAAGGCATTTTCTGTTAAAGCACTTTCTTTTTAAATATTAATTATTATCAAACTTATATCTCGCTTATGGTTAGTCTTACATGAAAAATGCAAATAACTATTTTGTAGGAAATTTTATCAGCTTTAATTTTAGTAAAAAGATAAAAATTGATAGGAGTAACTGTTTTCGAGATATAAGCAAGAAACCAAAAAACTGTTACCTTAATTAAGCGCTTGCATATAAGCAAATTTAGTAATATTAGTATTACTAATATTAATGTTATTGTTATTAATGTGACGATTAAAAACGACTCTTAAGACTTTGGTGACTTTTATGTCTTCTCCTTTTTCCTCTACTAAAGTGTTAGTCTTAATTTAGTTTAATTTCGGTTTTTCAAACATTTTATTTTAAAGCAAATTTTTGTTAAAGATTATTTATATCCAACTCTATAACTCGCTTATGGTTGGTCCTACAAAAAAATGCAAATAACTATTTTGTAGGAAATTTTATCAGCTTTAATTTTGAAAAAAAGATAAAAATTGATAGGAGTAACTGTTTTCGATATATAAGCAAGAAACCAAAAAACTGTTATCTTAATTAAGCGTTTGCATATAAGCAAATTTAGTACTATTAGTATTATTATTATTAATGTTATTGTTATTAATATGACGACTAAAGACGACTCTGAAACATTTAGTAACTTTTATGTCTTCTCCTTTTTCCTCTACTAAAGTGTTAGACACAATTAATTTAGTTTAATTCGGGTTTTTCAAGCATTTTATTTTAAAGCAAATTTTTGTTAAATATTATTTATATCCAACTCTATAACTCGTTTATGCTTGGTCCTACAAGAAAAACGTAAATAACTATCTTGTTGGAAATTTTATCAGCTTTAATTTTGAAAGAAAGATAAAATTTGATAGGAGTAACTGTTTTCGAGACATAAGCAAAAAACCAAAAAGAAAACTGTAACTGTTACTGAACAAAAATGTAATTCAGTTTTCAATGTTTGAGACGAAGACAAAAATGCAGCATTTAAAAACGACTCTGAAGACTTCAGTGACTTTTATGTCACCTCTTTTTCTTCTAATAAAGTATTGAACCCAATAAATTAAGTGTATTTTAAATCACAAGACATTTTCTGTTAAAACACTTTTTTTTAATTATTAATTATTTTCAAACTTATATCTCGCTTATGGTTAGTTCTACATGAAAAATGCAAATAACTATTTTGTAGGAAATTTTATCACCTTTAATTTTAGTGAAAAAGTAAAAATTGATAGGAGTAACTGTTTTCGAGATATAAGCAAAAAACCAAAAAACTGTTACCTTAATTAAGCGTTTGCATATAAGCAAATTTAGTACTATTAGTATTATTATTATTAATGTTATTGTTATTAATATGACGACTAAAGACAACTCTAAGACTTTAGTGACTTTTATGTCTCCTCCTTTTTTCTCTACTAAAGTGTTAGACACACTTAATTTAGTTTAATTTCAGTTTTTCAAACATTTTATTTTAATGCAAATTTTTGTTAAATATTAAAAACTATTAAATGGCTTAGATTGCCTAAAAACACAGATCACACATGATCTTTTGCATAGAAATGAGAAAACGCTCATGTAACACACAAAATAAGCTCCATTTTTCCTTATTAAAAGTATTATTATTATTATTACTTTTGTTACTAATACTATTATTATTCTTATTATTATTATTATTATTATTATTGTTATTATTATTATTATTAGTAGTAGTATTATTATTATTATTATTATTATTATTATTATTATTATTATTATTATTATTATTATTATTATTATTATTATTAACTTTTGTATAGTAAATGTTTTTATACCAGTTTTAAAATGAGTTATTAATTTTAGCCAATTTCTTGCCTAAAAACTATCAAATGGCTTAGATTGCCTAAAAACACAGATCACACATGATCTTTTGCATAGAAATGAGAAAAGCTCATATAACACAAAATAAGCTTCATTTTTGCTTAGAAAACTAAGCTTACTTTTATTACTACTATTATTATTATTTTTATTATTATTATTATTATTACTATTATTTTTATTATTATTATTATTAGTATTATTATTATTATTATTATTATTATTATTAATATTATTATTATTAAAAACCGATTATAACTTTTGTATAGTAAATGTTTTTATACCAGTTTTAAAATGAGTTATTAATTTTAGACAATTTCTTGCCTAAAAAAACAGATCACAGATGATCTCTTGCATAGAAATGAGAAAACGCTCAGATAACACAAAATAAGCATCATTTTTGCTTAGAAAAACTAAGCTTTAATTTACAAAGAAATTCATTATTATAAGTATTACTATCATTATTATTATTATTATTATTATTATTATTATTATTATTATTATTATTACTATTATTATTGTTATTATTACTATTATTATTATTATTATTATTATTATTATTATTATTATTATTATTATTAACTTTTGTATAGTAAATGTTTTTATACCAGTTTTAAAATGAGTTATTAATTATTAATTTTATTCAATTTCTTGCCTAAAAACACAGATCACAGATCATCTCTTGCATAGAAATGAGAAAACGCTCATATAACACACAAAATAAGCTTCATTTTTGCTTAGAAAACTAAGCTTACTTTTGTTACTATTATTATTATTTTTATTATTATTATTATTATTATTATTATTACTATTATTATTATTATTATTATTATTAACTTTTGTATAGTAAATGTTTTTATACCAGTTTTAAAATGAGTTATTAATTTTAGACAATTTCTTGCCTAAAAATACAGATCACAGATGATTTCTTCCATTGAAATGAGAAAACGCTCATATAACACACAAAATAAGCTTCATTTTTGCTTAGAAAACTAAGCTTACTTTTATTACTATTATTATTATTATTATTATTATTATTATTATTATTATTATTATTATTATTATTATTGTTATTATTATTATTATTATTAAAAAATTATATTAAACAGACAGAAAACGTCGTATTCTGACACAAAAAAACGAATTACGTTATAGACTTGACGAGAACGGCGTATCTCGGACTCTTATAGGACTCTTATAGGGTCAAAAAGTATCAGCTTGGATTAAAACAAATTATTTTTGTTGACTCTCAGTCTGAATTGTTCATCAGTTCAATCAAAAACGGCTTATTTTAGACGATCTTTTGCTTTGAACATGAAAACATACATCGAACAGACTAAAAACGTATTAATCTGGCATAAAAGAGCAATTTATGTATCACTTTGGATAAAGGCAGCTAATCCTATTCGTTTCATTGCTTAAAATAGACAAAATTGTTAATAAATCTAACAAAAACGCTGTATTCTAGCACAAAATACTAATTACATTATAGTTTCGACGAGAATAGCTTATTTGGAATGATTCTATGCTTCCAAACGAGTAAATTTTTATTAAACAGACGCCAAACATCATGTTTTGTCCTATAAAGACATTTTATATTGCAGTTTGTATTAAAACAAAATATTTTCGTTGATTCTTTGTTAGAAGCAGCAAACCTAACATTAAAGAATCTGAAAACTTTGTATTCGGACACAAACCACCGAATTTTGTATCAGTTTAGACAAAAACGGTTGATTTTCGAGAATATTTTGCTTTGAACAAGAAAACTTATATCAAACTGACTAAAAACGTCTTATTTTAGTACAAAACAAAAGATTTGCGTTATAGTCTTAACGAGAGCTGTTAATTTCAAACGGTTCTATGCTTTGAAACGAGTAAACTTTCACTGTACAGAGGAAAAACATCTTATTTCGCCTTTTAAAAACGATTCATGCTACAGTTTGGATAAAAACCAATTATTTTCGTTAATTCATTGTTACAAACATAAACCTTACATCAAAGTAACTGAAAACCCCTTATTCAGGCACAGAAATTCGAATTACGTTTCAGTCTGGACAAAAACTGCTTACTTTAGACGATCCTTTGTTTTGAATACAAAAACTTACATTAAAAAGATTAAAAACGTCTTATTCTGGCTGAAAACTGCAAATTATATATTACTCTAGATAAAAGCAATTTATCCTGATTACTCCTTTACTTAGAATAGAGTAAACTTGTATAAAACTTAATGAAAACTTTAAATTTCGTCTCAAAGAAATAATTTACGTTATAGTTTTGACTAGCACTGTTTATTTCAAACGATTTTATGATTCGAAACTAATGAACTTTTATGGGGCAGTAACAAAACCACATATTACCATATAAAGCGTTGTTTTAAAGCAAATTATTACCTTTTGCAACAAGAAATTTCACGTCAAAGAAACTGAAAACTTCGTATCCATACATAAATATCGAATTACGTATCAGTTTAGGCAAATACAGCTTATTTTAAACGATTCCTTGCTATAAACAAGAAAAATTTTATCAAGCATATTGTCACGTGTGTGACGGGGTGGACAGGGGACAATAATCAAAACGGAAGCTTTCTTTCATAAGAGTCTATATTTAACTACCAAACTAACACTAATGTGATGTAAAGATTTACTTACATTCTAGTCGCTATAAAGCTCTTCATGGCACCGACCATATGTCACCCTTTGTCACTTTCCACTGACTATCAACGAAATGAATGAATTCTACGTTTCTCTACGGCGACCCCGTAGTTCGAACCACCGGAAGGCTGACTTAGCTATTGCTCATCGGAATTCGCAAATTCCGATATCAGCAATAGCTTGCAACCTCGCTAGGGTGTTCGACCTAAGAGGAAGCTCAACTTCCCGTTGGTGACATATGCCCGGCCCTTCAAGATTGTCGTCTCGACAATTTATTTCCTATTCTAACCTAACAGTTACAATTCTAAGTTCTGCCAACAACCCACAACCACGTTATCCTCACTTCTCAAGAAACATCCCTTATGCCACCTGATGTTTTGGAAGGGGTCTTCTTTCTTCCCAGAATGGACCAGGAAGGCTTTCAGATCAGCGTAGGTGAACCAGGGTTCCTCATGTGTGGTGGGTGGTCCATCTCTTTGGGGCGTACTTCTCGAACGACCTGATGATGACTTGGGGCTCGTCCTCTACGGTGTCGACCCTTTCAGGTTACAGTCAGTAACTGTTTCTACGCCTTTGTTTGTTCCCAATGGGTACGACGGCAATACGTCACAGAGTCGGGACTTCCAGCTTGTAGCTTGGTTTAGGAAGTCCTCCACTTCATGTTATTTTGAGTTTTTGACTGACGTTTTCTCCTATCCCCCCGGTTCTACGGCTACCTGCCTCTCCTTCAGCTCTCCCTGTCCGACCGCTCTGTCTTTGGTTTGTGAGGCTCTTCTCGTGGGCGTTGGGCAGAAGAAAAAAAAACAACAATTACAAACAATCCTTAACCTATTTACATCTATCAGAGTCACTGACTCTACTACATTACATGATTCTTGACCTAGATACTACATATTATTACTATTTTGCTGACAAGTCCGAACTAAGTCGAGTTAGTTCGACCTTGTCAGGTATCTTCTTTCATCCTTAGCCGTGACTGTGACCCAGATATTATTATCAACAGTCCGACTATGAACTATTTCTCGTTTTTTTTTTCCAAAAATTTCTTCCCTCTTTTTTTTTGTAACCCCATAATACTAGCTAGGTACCCTTATAAAATCTATTCCCCCTTTTGTTTGTCTTTCTCTATGTCCCATGACTCCCTTAATTTTGTGTTTTTTTTTTCTCTAGATTTCACTTACGTTGTGGATCATTACTTCACTCCTAGTTGGGAGTGGCTCCAAAGTCACTCTGGTCTTTTGACCTCTTGCCAAAGACAGCAGGCTTGCTTCATCCAGTTCGAGTCGTCCCTCCGACCGACTCTTTTCCCTGTGGTTCACTCTTGGCCTTGGAGAAAGTACTTCATTTTCCTCCGAACTCGCGCTACCTTCTTCTTCTCGAATTTTTGACCCTTGCCGAGAGTTTGTCTCTTTTGAATTTCTTTTCCTGCAGCACAACTTAATAATTTTTGCTAATACATAAATAAGAAAGGTTAATAATGCTATGTGCATGAGCACGAGAACCACTTGGTGACCCAATTGGCTCTCCTCACCCCAAGCGTGCACTCCTGGAGTGGGAGCAATTATTATCCCTCCTGGATTCCTTTTTAACACCAAGTATGCCACGAACACTGACAGGACCGTGTTCCAAATCAGTAAAATCGTATCACCGTGCAAAGCGTATGTGGCGCTGAACTGATGGTCGATGTTATGATTATTCAGCTGTTCTCTTATCTCTTCCACTCGATTTGCTGTTGATGTCAGATTGAGATGGGGAACGGTGAGAGTCCAGTTCAAGTTGAGACATTGGCTTACGTTCGTAAATCTTAATTGGTCCTTCTGTCTAAATTCACCTAATACTAGTGAACCAAGCGAGGACCATATTGCCGGTATCACGTGGACTACGGATACTTCCTTCACTTCCTGCTCTATGCATGGGTATCTTTTTTCAATTAAGACTTCTTCCCTTGAAATAAGTGTACAATGACAGGGCACGTGAATTTTTCTTGCTCCCGGTTGAATTTTGTCGCTTGTAGGTCCGATTGTGGTTTCATGTGCGTCACAGCGAATACTGGCTTTTTCGTCAATATGAGTCATGATAAATATTTCGTCTTCGATCTCTGTGATAGTCAGTGCTTGTGATCTGTAGCATGTCATAGGACAATGGCTTCCTAATTCTTCGATTGACCCCCCTGAGATTAATTTTCTTACGCACGTCGGCCCATGAATCGAATCGGCCGAAAACCTCGGTAGGAAACACAATTTATTTTCAAAAGGTCGACAGTGGTGCAGGCTCACACCGGAGATTGTTCTCGTCTCTATTTTCTTCCCGTTCGAAATTGCGACATATGTGCTCTCATGTTGAATCCTGCAAGTGTGGTTGTACCAGGCGAAAGGTACACTGATTAACTCATACAGAGTCCAGGTGTAACCTTTTCTTCTAATTGGGATTCGTACTTGTATGGTTATGTTTCCTCCAGTCAGCGTGCAATCACTTATCGGTAGCGTGTATAACATCCAGATGTTACTCGTAGGAATGGCCAGTTCCTGATCGTGTTGCTGGATGTGTAGGGCTAATTTCTGTAGGTCTTTTCTCAAAATTGCTGGTGGTAAGATGGTCTGAGGTATCAAGTGTTGTTTACAGGCGGTCGCAATTTCGTTTTCTTCCATCGTTCTTAAGTTGTTCAAGGTCCTTTTTAAATTTAGATAGGTGTTGTAGACCGCCGCTGTGATTAATTTTTCGTCCTCCTCCATGTGAATGTTGTTGTTGTTTGTCATGTCCATTGCCAGTTTTTCGATTATGTGCATCCTTTTCTCCACCTTTTCAAAAGCGGTCGCTGCTTCTTTTTGGTACGCTGCAAATTCGTGTGACTCCTTACCTATGTTTTTCAAGGTTTCGCTTAATCCTCGTTGGATTTCTTCTACGTGTTGTGCTAATTCGCCTTCTGTCATTGCCAACTTATTAAATTTTTGTTGTGTCGCAAACCCGCAACACCATTCGAATGAACTTGCTATGAAGTCCAGCGCCCTTTGAAATCTTCTGTTTGTTTGGTGGCCCGCTTTAACCTGACTGTCCACCATTTGTCCCAACATTGAACGTTCCCTCTCATAGATGGTCGAAGGTCTCCCCATCTCATCGATTATTTTACATCCGACTTTTCCTTCTCCTCTGCTACAATAGTTGATCGGGTTAATTTCACTTTCTGTCTTCATGTTTGACCTCCAGCTCGTCGAATAGGTAAGGGGAATGGTGGCTTCATAATTAATTGTCCCTGGTAACTTTTTCCAGTACACCCCTGTACTGATTTCGACTTCCTCTGCTAGAGACATGGTCATGGGAAGAATAAAAAATCTGCAAGAAGATACATTTTAATTTTTTAATTCATTATTTTCCTAAAATTACCCTTATCCCTTAATTAGTTTCTTAACCTATCTTACACACTATTAATTACACAGATTTTTTTTTTCACGGGCCCTGAGTCGGAGAAGTCCATGGGTCGTGATATTTCAAAATCCGACTGACGTGAACAACTTCGCGTTTTGGCTTCTTTTTCGTACCAAGCTCCAATTCGTAGTTGACATCACTTACTTTTTTCACCACTGTGTACGGCCCAAACCATCGGCACATCAATTTGGGACTTTTTCCTATTTTTCGCCTTGGTACGAACATCTTTACTTGTTCTCCCACTGAAAAGTCCACATGTCGATGAAAGGAGTCGTACCGGTCCTTGTCGTATCCTTGCCGTTTGGTGATATTTGCCGCCGCTTGCGCTTGAATTGCGAGCAGTTTTTCCCGAATTTCAATGATGTCCTTGTTCTCCACTTGCATTGCCAATAAATTTGCCTCCGTCGGCAATGTGGGAAGTCTTCCGAACAATACTAAATAGGGTGGGTACCCCGTAGTTGCCTGCACGCTTGTATTGTACCCGAACGTTGTGGGTTTTACGTATTCGTCCCAATCTCGCTGGTCAGTCCCGGTAAAAATGGCTAACATACCCGCTAATGTTTTGTTGTATTTTTCAACGAGTCCGTTTGTTTGTGGTCTGTACGCTGTTGTGTATAAGTCCTTCGCCACGCCCATTAATTTCAATAATTCGGTTACCATTTGGCTCCGAAACACTGTTCCCCTGTCACTCAAAAAACAACGCGGTGCTCCATAAATGGTAATTACATTTTCGAATATGAATCTTGAGACGCTCTTTGCTGAACCGTCCTTGATGGCTCCTGCAATTGCATATCTGGAAACATATTCTGTGCAGACAATTACCATTGTATTTCCTGACTGCGATTTGGGAAATGGTCCTAAGAGATCTACCGAAAGCATTGACCAAATTGTCCCCACAGGAATTGGTTGTAGCAATCCTGCTCCTTTTTTGAAATCTTCACCTTTTCGAGACTGGCAATCCGGACATCCCCTAACAAATTTTTCCACATCTTTTTGTTGTCCAGTCCAGAAGTACCTTTCTCGAATTTTTTCCAACGTTTTAGTTGTCCCTAAATGTCCGCTTAGTGGATCACTGTGGTGGTTATATAAGATTTCCCCTATTAAAGATTTTGGAATTGCGAGTAGGTGATCTCTTCCGACTTCGCGAGTGTTTTTCTTATATAGCACCCCATCTATAAGAGAAAAATTTTTTGCCCTTCTTCTTGTCCCTATTGGGATATTTGTGTCATTGTCGTTTTCCACTGCAGTTATTAATTCCTTTAGTTCATCGTCCTCTAGCTGAAGTTGTCTCAACTCGTCTGGTTCCACGAGGTAAGTTGGGATTTCTTCGCAATCGACCTCATCGGCTTCGTTCCGTTCGGCTACCGGATTCCTTGACAAGCAATCAGCATCCTTGTGTTTTGACCCGCTTCGATGAACCACGGTGTACTGAAATTCTGATAATTTTATGGCCCATCTTGCTAGTTTTCCAGTTGGATCTTTGATTGATTTTAACCAGCGAATTGCGCTATGATCTGTGACAATTTTTACGTGTCTACCGTGTACTAAATGTCTTAGGTATGATAGAGCCCACACGCACCCCAAACATTCTAATTCTGTAATTCCCAAGTTCCTCTCGTTCTTTGTTAGGCTGCGGCTAACAAAAGCGATAGGGTGGCTTTGTTGGTCTTCTCCCACCTGTAATAAAACTGCTCCGAGCCCCTGCAGACTGGCGTCCACTCTTAATTCGCAATCCTTGTTCGGGTCAAATCTTCGAAGAACTGGTGTTGTCGTCATTTTCTCCTTTAGCATGTTGAACGCCTGTTCCTGTTCCTTACTCCATTCGAATTTCAGTTTTCTTTTTGTTACTTCATGTAGTGGGCGAGCAATGGCTGAGAAATTCTTAATAAATTTGCGGTAGTAGTTGCACATTCCTAAAAATCGTTGAACCTCCTTGACTGATTTTGGCGTCGGCATATTTGCAATGCCGTTTATTTTATTCTGATCCACGCTGATGCCCTCAGCGTTCACTTTAAACCCTAGTATTTCGATTTCCCTTTTCAGATAATGGCACTTACTTGGTTTTAACGTCAGTCCTGCTTCTCGAAGCCTGTGAAATACCCTTTTTAATTTTTCGATGTGTTCCTCAACGGTCCTCGAAAAAATGATGATGTCATCTAAATAGATTAGGATGTCCTTCCACTTCATATCCGAAAAAAGTTTGTCCATAAGAGCTTGGAAAGTTCCTGGTGCGCAACAAAGACCGAATGGCATGACGTTAAATTGATACTGACCTTGACCCTGAGCGATAAATGCTGTGTACTCTTTACACTCATCTTTGACGGCTACCTGCCAATATCCGCTTGTTAAGTCCAGGGTTGAGTAGTATTGACTGTCGTGCCCGATGTAGGTCATTACGTCGTCTATGTTGGGAATGGGATAGTTGCATTTCTTCGTCACTTCATTTAACTTCCGATAGTCGACGCAAAACCTCATTTTTCCGTCTTTTTTTTTCGTCAGTACCACTGGAAATCCCCACGGACTCGTGCTCGGTTCGATTATTTTGTTTTCCAACATTTCGTTAATTTGGTCGTTAATAATTTCGCGTTCTATGTGTGATACCCTGTATGGCTTACACTTAATGGGTTTGGCTCCTTGTACATCTATTTCGTGTTCTACTAAATTTGTTTTACCCAATTCTGACGTTGAGTTCGCAAAAATGTCCGAGAATTCCTGTAATAGTTTGTTTATTTTCTTTTTATCTGACTCCGGTAAACAGCTGTTTATGTTGTGGTCATCAGGTTTCACGCTGTGTTTCTTTATCGACGTGTACAAGAAAAATTTTTCGCCAAGTAGATCGCCCGCCTCCTCTTGTAACCATCCCAGTGTTGTTCCCTTATAAACACGAATGCAGTTGTTTGCTCTTGAAGTGAGTACTGTTTCAAGTTGATTGTTATTGGTTTTTTCTAATAAACCAATTAGCAGTCCCCTAGGTACCAAAAATCGTTCATTTTTTATGAATTCGCCATCTTTTCCGTCTTCCTGTTTGGCACTTGTCCCTAATTTAATTCTTACCGGGCGTCCAGGTCTGAGAATAACATCTGTCTGTGTCATCACTTTGATTTTCTTGATGTCGTCAGCGTTTTTCGTCTCCGTTTGTAGTACGGTAGTGTTTGTGTCATCACTCTTTGACCTATTTTCCGACTTCGTTCTTATCTTCACTCCTGCTCTCGGGAAATGGATCATTTTTTCCCCGTAGTTTATGATGACCTCTTCGCGCTTTAAAAATGCATCTCCTAAGATTACCGGACTTGGCAATTTATCAACTACGATTGCCTCGAATTCGAATTTCCTATTACCTAAATGTAGTTCAAAATTTGTCTTACCTAAGGTGGGAATTTTGTGGTTCCCTACCGTCCTTAAAAATAACCTATTCTTATCTGATAACTTATTCTCTACTAACTCTCTACTTACAAGATTATTACTACACCCCGTGTCTATTATGACGTCTACGTTCTTACCTCTATGATACCCCGTTATTAATAATATATTTGTCGGCGTCCCGGTTGTGAAAATGCTGTCGACTTGGACGACATCCGGACGCACGTCGGACGCCGTCCTTACTCTTTTCCCGCATAATTTTTTCCGTCGCTTCTACCTTCGTTCTTCTTCCTGTTCCGGCAGACGGCCGCAAAATGTCCAGGTTTTCCGCAAACGAAGCATTTTTTCGTCTGGGGAGCCGGGTTCCTCTCGAAGTTCTTTCTTTCTTGATTTCTGCAAACCGATGCGTAATGTCCCGGTTTACCACAAGAAAAACAGATGGGTCTCCCGTCCTTGGTCCTAGTATTTGGGAATTGTTGTCGCCGATTTTCCCATTTCCGGTTTTCCTCGTGGCTGGTCCGTGACCTGTTCGCTTCCGTTTGCTGACGGTGCGTTCTGTCGTTCATTGTTACGAACGCACTGTCCGCTGAAATGTTGTTAATCAGCGACTTTTTCTTCACTTCGCTAATTTTGAAGACAAGATTTTTGATGTCTCTCTTACTCATCTCTGGGTCGCTAAACATCAAAAATGTTTCCGCTAACTGTGGCAGCAAACCCTCCTCGAAAAACATCCTGAATGTCGCATCCGACATTTGAGGGTCATATTCCTGTTGAAGCGACAATAACTCGAAATAATAGGATTTTATATCTTCATTCACTCCCTGTTTGCGGCTTTCAAACCTCATTCTTGCGCTTTTCGTGGAATTTCCTCGTCCGAATTCCTCTAGGAAGTCTGCCACTAATTGCCTCCACGTTTTTGTAGCGTTTTGTGCTTCTCCTGTGTACTCATTGTACCAAACCGACGCCGCTTTTTCTAGGAAAATCGGAAGGTACGCAATTTTCAAGTTGTCGTCCCAAGCGTTCGCCAGTGCTACCCTATTGTATGTTTGTATGAAGGTATTTGGATCCACCGTGGCTGGATCCTATTTTCGCTGACCCCTAACTTTTACGCGAACATATTGCCTCCTATCCACCGATCGTGCCGTCGGCGAATTCCACGTCACGGTAATTTTTCAATTATAAATCTTTCATACTAATACGAACTTCATTTTAAAATTCCGAAATCTTGGGGCGCCTCCACCATAATGTCACGTGTGTGACGGGGTGGACAGGGGACAATAATCAAAACGGAAGCTTTCTTTCATAAGAGTCTATATTTAACTACCAAACTAACACTAATGTGATGTAAAGATTTACTTACATTCTAGTCGCTATAAAGCTCTTCATGGCACCGACCATATGTCACCCTTTGTCACTTTCCACTGACTATCAACGAAATGAATGAATTCTACGTTTCTCTACGGCGACCCCGTAGTTCGAACCACCGGAAGGCTGACTTAGCTATTGCTCATCGGAATTCGCAAATTCCGATATCAGCAATAGCTTGCAACCTCGCTAGGGTGTTCGACCTAAGAGGAAGCTCAACTTCCCGTTGGTGACAATATTGAAAACGTCTTATTCTCGAAAATAAGAGCAAATTATGTATCAGTTTTAACAAAAGCGGATTACTCTGTTTGATTCTATGCTTAGAGTAGAGTAAACTACTATAAAACGTAATGAAAACTCTATATTCAAGCTCAAAAGAACAAATTACGTTATAGTTTGGACTAAAAAAAAATATTTCGGACGATTACATACTTCGAAGTAAGCAAACTTTAATTGAACAAGTGCAAAAGCTAATACTTTGCTTTAAAATAACAATTTATGTGGTAAAATGGTATTTTGCATCTGTCCTATAAAAGTTTACTCGTTTCGCTTCATTGAATCATTCGAAATAAATTATTTTGACACAACAACAACGAAAATAATTTGTTTTTGTTTAAACTGTAACATAAGTCGCTTTTATAAAACGAACTAAGACGTTTGGCTTCTGTTTAGTGAAAGTTTTCTCGTTTGGGGGCATAAAATCGTTTGAAATTAACAGTTCTGGTCAAAACTATAACGTAAATTATTTCCTTGAGACGATATTTAAAGTTTTCATTAAGTTTTATACAAGTTTGCTCTATTCTAAGCAAAGGAGTAATCGGGATAAACTACTTTTATCCAAAGTAATACATAATTTGCAGTTTTGAGCCAGAATAAGACGTTTTTAATCTTTTTAATGTAAGTTTTCGTGTTCAAAAGAAAGAATCGTCTAAAATAAGCAATTTGTGTCTAGACTGAAACGTAATTTGATTTTCTGTGACATAAATCGTTTTTTAAAAGCGAAATTAGACGTTTTGCCTCTGTTCAGTGAAAGTATACTGGTTTCAAAGCATAGAATCGTTTGAAATTAACAGTTCTCGTCAAGACTATAACGCAAATCTTTAAAGTGATACAAAGAAATAATTTACGTTATAGTTTTGACCAGAACTCTTAATTTCAAACGATTTTATGCCCCCAAACGAGAAAACTTTCACTAAACAGAAGCCAAACGTCTTAGTTCGTTTTATAAAAGCGACTTATGTTACAGTTTAAACAAAAACAAATTGTTTTCGTTGTTGTTGTGTCAAAATAATTTATTTCGAATGATTCAATGAAGCGAAACGAGTAAACTTTTATAGGACAGATGCAAAATACCATTTTACCACATAAATTGTTATTTTAAAGCAAAGTATTAGCTTTTGCACTTGTTCAATTAAAGTTTGCTTACTTCGAAGTATGTAATCGTCCGAAATATTTTTTTTTAGTCCAAACTATAACGTAATTTGTTCTTTTGAGCTTGAATATAGAGTTTTCATTACGTTTTATAGTAGTTTACTCTACTCTAAGCATAGAATCAAACAGAGTAATCCGCTTTTGTTAAAACTGATACATAATTTGCTCTTATTTTCGAGAATAAGACGTTTTCAATATGCTTGATAAAATTTTTCTTGTTTATAGCAAGGAATCGTTTAAAATAAGCTGTATTTGCCTAAACTGATACGTAATTCGATATTTATGTATGGATACGAAGTTTTCAGTTTCTTTGACGTGAAATTTCTTGTTGCAAAAGGTAATAATTTGCTTTAAAACAACGCTTTATATGGTAATATGTGGTTTTGTTACTGCCCCATAAAAGTTCATTAGTTTCGAATCATAAAATCGTTTGAAATAAACAGTGCTAGTCAAAACTATAACGTAAATTATTTCTTTGAGACGAAATTTAAAGTTTTCATTAAGTTTTATACAAGTTTACTCTATTCTAAGTAAAGGAGTAATCAGGATAAATTGCTTTTATCTAGAGTAATATATAATTTGCAGTTTTCAGCCAGAATAAGACGTTTTTAATCTTTTTAATGTAAGTTTTTGTATTCAAAACAAAGGATCGTCTAAAGTAAGCAGTTTTTGTCCAGACTGAAACGTAATTCGAATTTCTGTGCCTGAATAAGGGGTTTTCAGTTACTTTGATGTAAGGTTTATGTTTGTAACAATGAATTAACGAAAATAATTGGTTTTTATCCAAACTGTAGCATGAATCGTTTTTAAAAGGCGAAATAAGATGTTTTTCCTCTGTACAGTGAAAGTTTACTCGTTTCAAAGCATAGAACCGTTTCAAATTAACAGCTCTCGTTAAGACTATAACGCAAATCTTTTGTTTTGTGCTAAAATAAGACGTTTTTAGTCAGTTTGATATAAGTTTTCTTGTTCAAAGCAAAATATTGTCGAAAATCAACGGTTTTTGTCTAAACTCATACAAAATTCGGTGGTTTGTGTCCGAATACAAAGTTTTCAGATTCTTTAATGTTAGGTTTGCTGCTTCTAACAAAGAATCAACGAAAATATTTTGTTTTAATACAAACTGCAATATAAAATGTCTTTACAGGACAAAACATGATGTTTGGCATCTGTTTAATAAAAATTTACTCGTTTGGAAGCATGAATCATTCCAAATAAGCTATTCTCGTCGAAACTATAATGTAATTAGTATTTTGTGCTAGAATACAGCGTTTTTGTTAGATTTATTAACAATTTTGTCTATTTTAAGCAATGAAACGAATAGGATTAGCTGCCTTTATCCAAAGTGATACATAAATTGCTCTTTTATGCCAGATTAATACGTTTTTAGTCTGTTCGATGTAAGTTTTTTTGTTCAAAGCAAAAGATCGTCTAAAATAAGCCGTTTTTGTTTGAACTGATGAACAATTTAGACTGATAGTCAACAAAAATAATTTGTTTTAATCCAAACTGATACTTTTTGACCCTATAAGAGTCCTATAAGAGTCCGAAATACGCCGTTCTCGTCAAGTCTATAACGTAATTCGTTTTTTTGTGTCAGAATACGACGTTTTCTGTCTGTTTAATATAAGTTTTTAATAATAATAATAATAATAACAATAATAATAATAATAATAATAATAATAATAATAATAATAATAATAATAATAATAATAATAATAATAATAATAATAATAATAATAATAATAATAATAATAGTAATAAAAGTAAGCTTAGTTTTCTAAGCAAAAATGAAGCTTATTTTGTGTGTTATATGAGCGTTTTCTCATTTCAATGGAAGAAATCATCTGTGATCTGTATTTTTAGGCAAGAAATTGTCTAAAATTAATAACTCATTTTAAAACTGGTATAAAAACATTTACTATACAAAAGTTAATAATAATAATAATAATAATAATAATAATAATAGTAATAATAATAATAATAATAATAATAATAAAAATAATAATAATAGTAATAAAAGTAAGCTTAGTTTTCTAAGCAAAAATAAAGCTTATTTTGTGTGTTATATGAGCGTTTTCTCATTTCTATGCAAGAGATCATCTGTGATCTGTGTTTTTAGGCAAGAAATTGAATAAAATTAATAATTAATAACTCATTTTAAAACTGGTATAAAAACATTTACTATACAAAAGTTAATAATAATAATAATAATAATAATAATAATAATAATAATAATAATAATAATAATAGTAATAATAACAATAATAATAGTAATAATAATAATAATAATAATAATAATAATAATAATAATAATAATAATAATAATGATAATAATACTTATAATAATGAATTTCTTTCTAAATTAAAGCTTAGTTTTTCTAAGGAAAAATGAAGCTTATTTTGTGTTATCTGAGCGTTTTCTCATTTCTATGCAAGAGATCATCTGTGATCTGTTTTTTTAGGCAAGAAATTGTCTAAAATTAATAACTCATTTTAAAACTGGTATAAAAACATTTACTATACAAAAGTTATAATCGGTTTTTAATAATAATAATATTAATAATAATAATAATAATAATAATAATAATAATAATAATAATAGTAATAATAATAATAAAAATAATAGTAATAATAATAATAATAATAAAAATAATAATAATAGTAGTAATAAAAGTAAGCTTAGTTTTCTAAGCAAAAATGAAGCTTATTTTGTGTTATATGAGCTTTTCTCATTTCTATGCAAAAGATCATGTGTGATCTGTGTTTTTAGGCAATCTAAGCCATTTGATAGTTTTTAGGCAAGAAATTAGCTAAAATTAATAACTCATTTTAAAACTGGTATAAAAACATTTACTATACAAAAGTTAATAATAATAATAATAATAATAATAATAATAATAATAATAATAATAATAATAATAATAATAATACTAATAATAATAATAATAATAACAATAATAATAATAATAATAATAATAGTAATAGTAACAAAAGTAATAATAATAATAATACTTTTAATAAGGAAAAATGGAGCTTATTTTGTGTGTTACATGAGCGTTTTCTCATTTCTATGCAAAAGATCATGTGTGATCTGTGTTTTTAGGCAATCTAAGCCATTTAATAGTTTTTAATATTTAACAAAAATTTGCATTAAAATAAAATGTTTGAAAAACTGAAATTAAACTAAATTAAGTGTGTCTAACACTTTAGTAGAGAAAAAAGGAGGAGACATAAAAGTCACTAAAGTCTTAGAGTTGTCTTTAGTCGTCATATTAATAACAATAAAATTTATAATAACAATACTTGTAGTACTAAATTTGCTTATATGCAAGCGCTTAATTAAGGTAACAGTTTTTTTGTTTTTTGCTTATATCTCGAAAACAGTTACTCCTATCAATTTTTACTTTTTCACTAAAATTAAGGTGATAAAATTTCCTACAAAATAGTTATTTGCATTTTTCATGTAGAACTAACCATAAGCGAGATATAAGTTTGAAAATAATTAATAATTAAAAAAAAGTGTTTTAACAGAAAATGTCTTGTGATTTATAAAATACACTTAATTTATTGGGTCCAATACTGTATTAGAAGAAAAAGGAGGTGACATAAAAGTCACTGAAGTCTTCAGAGTCGTTTTTAAATGCTGCATTTTTGTCTTCGTCTCAAACATTGAAAACTGAATTACATTTTTGTTCAGTAACAGTTACAGTTTTCTTATTGGTTTTTTGCTTATATCTCGAAAACAGTTACTCCTATCAATTTTTATCTTTCTTTCAAAATTAAAGCTGATAACATTTCCTACAAAATAGTTATTTGCATTTTTCTTGTAAGACCAACCATAAGCGAGTTATAAAGTTGGATATAAATAATATTTAACAAAAACTTGCTTAAAAATAAAATGTTTGAAATACTGAAATTAAACTAAATTAATTGTGTCTAACACTTTAGTAGAGAAAAAAGAAAAAGACATAAAAGTCACCAAAGTCTTCAGAATCGTTTTTAGTCGTCATATTAATAACAATAACATTAATAATAATAATACTAATAGTACTAAATCTGCTTATATGCAAGCGCTTTATTAAGGTAACAGTTTTTTGGTTTCTTGTTTATATCTCGAAAACAGTTACTCCTATCAATTTTTATCTTTCTTCCAAAATTAAAGCTGATAAAATTTCCTACAAAATAGTTATTTGCATTTTTCTTGTAGGACCAACCATAAGCGAGTTATAGAGTTGGATATAAATAATATTTAACAAAAATTTGCTTTAAAATAAAATGTTTGAAAAACTGAAATTAAACTAATTTAATTGTGTCTAACACTTTCGTAGAGGAAAAAGAAGAAGACAAGAAAGACAAAAATTTATAGGAGTAACTGTTTTCGAGATATAAGCAAAAAACCAAAGTAAAAACTGTTACCGTTTCAGAACAAAAATGTAATTCAGTATTCAATGTTTGAGACGAAGACGAAAATGCAGCATTTAAAATCGACTCTGAAGATTTCAGTGACTTATATGTCACCCCCTTTTTTTCTAATAAAGTATTGGACCTAATAAATTAAGTGTATTTTAAATCACAAGACATTTTCTGTTAAAGCACTTCTTTTTTAAATATTAATTATTTTCAATCTTATATCTCGCTTATGGTTAGTCCTACATAAAAAATGCAAATAATTATTTTGTAGGAAATTTTATCAGTGTGAATTTTAGTAAAAAGATAAAAGTTAATAGGAGTAACTGTTTTCGAGATATGAGCAAGAAACCAAAACACTGTTACCTTAATTAAGCGTTTGCATATAAGCAAATTTAGTACTATTAGTATTATTATTATTAATGTTATTGTTATTAATATGACGATTAAAGACAACTTAGAAACCTTTAGTGACTTTTATGTCTTCTTCTTTTTCCTCTACTAAAGTATTAGACACAATTAAATTAGTTTAATTTCAGTTTTTCAAACATTTTATTTTAAAGCAAATTTTTGTTAAATATTATTTATATCCAACTCTATAACTCGCTTATGGTTGGTCCTACAAGAAAAATGCAAATAACTATTTTGTAGGAAATTTTATCAGCATTAATTTTGACAGAAAGATAAAAATTGATAGGAGTAACTGTTTTCGAGATATAAGCAAAAAACCAATAAGAAAACTGTGACTGTTACTGAACAAAAATGTAATTCAGTTTTCAATGTTTGAGACGAAGACGAAACTGCAGCATTTAAAAACGACTCTGAAGACTTCAGTGACTTTTATGTCACTTCCTTTTTCTTCTAATAAAGTATTGGACCCAATAAATTAAGTGTATTTTAAATCACAAGACATTTTCTGTTAAAGCACTTTTTTTTTAAATATTAATTATTTTCAATCATATATCTCGCTTATGGTTAGTCCTACATGAAAAATGCAAATAACTATTTTGTAGGAAATTTTATCAGCTTGAATTTTAGTAAAAAGATAAAAATTGATAGGAGTAACTGTTTTCGAGATATAAGCAAGAAACCAAAACACTGTTACCTTAATTAAGCGTTTGCATATAAGCAAATTTAGTACTATTAGTATTATTATTATTAATGTTATTGTTATTAATATGACAACTAAAGACAACTCTGAAACCTTTAGTGACTTTTATGTCTTTTCCTTTTTCCTCTACTAAAGTGTTAGACACAATTAAATTAGTTTAATTTCAGTTTTTCAAACATTTTATTTTAAAGCAAATTTTTGTTAAAAAGTATTTATATCCAACTCTATAACTCGCTTATGGTTGGTCCTACAAGAAAAATGCAAATAACTATTTTGTAGGAAATTTTATCAGCTTTAATTTTAAAAAAAAGACAAAAATTTATAGGAGTAACTGTTTTCGAGATATAAGCAAGAAACCAAAAAACTGTTACCTTAATAAAGCGCTTGCATATAAGCAGATTTAGTACTATTAGTAATATTATTATTAATGTTATTGTTATTAATATGACGACTAAAAACGATTCTGAAGACTTTGGTGACTTTTATGTCTTTTTCTTTTTTCTCTACTAAAGTGTTAGACACAATTAATTTAGTTTAATTTCAGTATTTTAAACATTTTATTTTTAAGCAAGTTTTTGTTAAATATTATTTATATCCAACTTTATAACTCGCTTATGGTTGGTCCCACAAGAAAAATGCAAATAACTATTTTGTAGGAAATGTTATCAGCTTTAATTTTGAAAGAAAGATAAAAATTGATAGGAGTAACTGTTTTCGAGATATGAGCAAGAAACCAAAACACTGTTACCTTAATTAAGCGTTTGCATATAAGCAAATTTAGTACTATTAGTATTATTATTATTAATGTTATTGTTATTAATATGACGATTAAAGACAACTTTGAAACCTTTAGTGACTTTTATGTCTTCTTCTTTTTCCTCTACTAAAGTGTTAGACACAATTAAATTAGTTTAATTTCAGTTTTTCAAACATTTTATTTTAAAGCAAATTTTTGTTAAATATTATTTATATCCAACTCTATAACTCGCTTATGGTTGGTCCTACAAGAAAAATGCAAATATTTATTTTGTAGGAAATTTTATCAGCTTTAATTTTGACAGAAAGATAAAAATTGATAGGAGTAACTGTTTTCGAGATATAAGCAAAAAACCAATAAGAAAACTGTGACTGTTACTGAACAAAAATGTAATTCAGTTTTCAATGTTTGAGACGAAGACGAAACTGCAGCATTTAAAAACGACTCTGAAGACTTCAGTGACTTTTATGTCACTTCCTTGTTCTTCTAATAAAGTATTGGACCCAATAAATTAAGTGTATTTTAAATCACAAGACATTTTCTGTTAAAGCACTTATTTTTTAAATATTAATTATTTTCAATCATATATCTCGGTTATGGTTAGTCCTACATGAAAAATGCAAATAACTATTTTATAGGAAATTTTATCAGCTTGAATTTTAGTAAAAAGATAAAAATTGATAGGAGTAACTGTTTTCGAGATATAAGCAAGAAACCAAAACACTGTTAACTTAATTAAGCGTTTGCATATAAGCAAATTTAGTACTATTAGTATTCTTATTATTAATGTTATTGTTATTAATATGACAACTAAAGACAACTCTGAAACCTTTAGTGACTTTTATGTCTTTTCCTTTTTCCTCTACTAAAGTGTTAGACACAATTAAATTAGTTTAATTTCAGTTTTTCAAACATTTTATTTTAAAGCAAATTTTTGTTAAAAATTATTTATATCCAACTCTATAACTCGCTTATGGTTGGTCCTACAAGAAAAATGCAATTAACTATTTTGTAGGAAATTTTATCAGCTTTAATTTTGAAAAAAAGACAAAAATTTATAGGAGTAACTGTTTTCGAGATATAAGCAAGAAACCAAAAAACTGTTACCTTAATAAAGCGCTTGCATATAAGCAGATTTAGTACTATTAGTAATATTATTATTAATGTTATTGTTATTAATATGACGACTAAAAACGATTCTGAAGACTTTGGTGACTTTTATGTCTTTTTTTTTTTTCTCTACTAAAGTGTTAGACACAATTAATTTAGTTTAATTTCAGTATTTTAAACATTTTATTTTTAAGCAAGTTTTTGTTAAATATTATTTATATCCAACTTTATAACTCGCTTATGGTTGGTCCCGCAAGAAAAATGCAAATAACTATTTTGTAGGAAATGTTATCAGCTTTAATTTTGAAAGAAAGATAAAAATTGATAGGAGTAACTGTTTTCGAGATATGAGCAAGAAACCAAAACACTGTTACCTTAATTAAGCGTTTGCATATAAGCAAATTTAGTACTATTAGTATTATTATTATTAATGTTATTGTTATTAATATGACGATTAAAGACAACTTTGAAACCTTTAGTGACTTTTATGTCTTCTTCTTTTTCCTCTACTAAAGTGTTAGACACAATTAAATTAGTTTAATTTCAGTTTTTCAAACATTTTATTTTAAAGCAAATTTTTGTTAAATATTATTTATATCCAACTCTATAACTCGCTTATGGTTGGTCCTACAAGAAAAATGCAAATATTTATTTTGTAGGAAATTTTATCAGCTTTAATTTTGACAGAAAGATAAAAATTGATAGGAGTAACTGTTTTCGAGATATAAGCAAAAAACCAATAAGAAAACTGTGACTGTTACTGAACAAAAATGTAATTCAGTTTTCAATGTTTGAGACGAAGACGAAACTGCAGCATTTAAAAACGACTCTGAAGACTTCAGTGACTTTTATGTCACTTCCTTTTTCTTCTAATAAAGTATTGGACCCAATAAATTAAGTGTATTTTAAATCACAAGACATTTTCTGTTAAAGCACTTTTTTTTTAAATATTAATTATTTTCAATCATATATCTCGCTTATGGTTAGTCCTACATGAAAAATGCAAATAACTATTTTATAGGAAATTTTATCAGCTTGAATTTTAGTAAAAAGATAAAAATTGATAGGAGTAACTGTTTTCGAGATATAAGCAAGAAACCAAAACACTGTTACCTTAATTAAGCGTTTGCATATAAGCAAATTTAGTACTATTAGTCATATTATTATTAATGTTATTGTTATTAATATGACAACTAAAGACAACTCTGAAACCTTTAGTGACTTTTATGTCTTTTCCTTTTTCCTCTACTAAAGTGTTAGACACAATTAAATTAGTTTAATTTCAGTTTTTCAAACATTTTATTTTAAAGCAAATTTTTGTTAAAAATTATTTATATCCAACTCTATAACTCGCTTATGGTTGGTCCTACAAGAAAAATGCAAATAACTATTTTGTAGGAATTTTTATCAGCTTTAATTTTGACAGAAAGATAAAAATTGATAGGAGTAACTGTTTTCGAGATATAAGCAAAAAACCAATAAGAAAACTGTGACTGTTACTGAACAAAAATGTAATTCAGTTTTCAATGTTGGAGACGAAGACGAAACTGCAGCATTTAAAAACGACTCTGAAGACTTCAGTGACTTTTATGTCACTTCCTTTTTCTTCTAATAAAGTATTGGACCCAATAAATTAAGTGTATTTTAAATCACAAGACATTTTCTGTTAAAGAACTTTTTTTTTAAATATTAATTATTTTCAATCATATATCTCGCTTATGGTTAGTCCTACATGAAAAATGCAAATAACTATTTTATAGGAAATTTTATCAGCTTGAATTTTAGTAAAAAAATAAAAATTGATAGGAGTAACTGTTTTCGAGATATAAGCAAGAAACCAAAACACTGTTACCTTAATTAAGCGTTTGCATATAAGCAAATTTAGTACTATTAGTATTATTATTATTAATGTTATTGTTATTAATATGACAACTAAAGACAACTCTGAAACCTTTAGTGACTTTAATGTCTTTTCCTTTTTCCTCTACTAAAGTGTTAGACACAATTAAATTAGTTTAATTTCAGTTTTTCAAACATTTTATTTTAAAGCAAATTTTTGTTAAAAATTATTTATATCCAACTCTATAACTCGCTTATGGTTGCTCCTACAAGAAAAATGCAAATAACTATTTTGTAGGAAATTTTATCAGCTTTGATTTTGAAAAAAAGACAAAAATTCATAGGAGTAACTGTTTTCGAGATATAAGCAAGAAACCAAAAAACTGTTACCTTAATAAAGCGCTTGCATATAAGCAGATTTAGTACTATTAGTATTATTATTATTATTAATGTTATTGTTATTAATATGACGACTAAAAACGATTTTGAAGACTTTGGTGACTTTTATGTCTTTTTCTTTTTTCTCTACTAAAGTGTTAGACACAATTAATTTAGTTTAATTTCAGTATTTCAAACATTTTATTTTTAAGCAAGTTTTTGTTAAATATTATTTATATCCAACTTTATAACTCGCTTATGGTTGGTCCTACAAGAAAAATGCAAATAACTATTTTGTAGGAAATGTTATCAGCTTTAATTTTGAAAGAAAGATAAAAATTGATAGGAGTAACTGTTTTCGAGATATAAGCAAAAAACCAATGTAAAAACTGTTACCGTTTCAGAACAAAAATGTAATTCAGTTTTCAATGTTTGAGACGAAGACGAAAATGCAGCATTTAAAATCGACTCTGAAGACTTCAGTGACTTATATGTCACCCCCTTTTTTTCTAATAAAGTATTGGACCTAATAAATTAAGTGTATTTTAAATCACAAGACATTTTCTGTTAAAGCACTTCTTTTTTAAATATTAATTATTTTCAATCTTATATCTCGCTTATGGTTAGTCCTACATAAAAAATGCAAATAACTATTTTGTAGGAAATTTTATCAGCTTGAATTTTAGCAAAATTATAAAAGTTGATAGGAGTAACTGTTTTCGAGATATGAGCAAGAAACCAAAACACTGTTACCTTAATTAAGCGTTTGCATATTAGCAAATTTAGTACTATTAGTATTATTATTATTAATGTTATTGTTATTAATATGACGATTAAAGACAACTTTGAAACCTTTAGTGACTTTTATGTCTTCTTCTTTTTCCTCTACTAAAGTGTTAGACACAATTAAATTAGTTTAATTTCAGTTTTTCAAACAATTTATTTTAAAGCAAATTTTTGTTAAATATTATTTATATCCAACTCTATAACTCGCTTATGGTTGGTCCTACAAGAAAAATGCAAATAACTATTTTGTAGGAAATTTTATCAGCTTTAATTTTGAAAAAAAGATAAAAATTGATAGGAGTAACTGTTTTCGAGATATAAGCAAGAAACCAAAAAACTGTTACCTTAATAAAGCGCTTGCATATAAGCAGATTTAGTACTATTAGTATTATTATTATTATTAATGTTATTGTTATTAATATGACGACTAAAAACGATTTTGAAGACTTTGGTGACTTTTATGTCTTTTTCTTTTTTCTCTACTAAAGTGTTAGACACAATTAATTTAGTTTAATTTCAGTATTTCAAACATTTTATTTTTAAGCAAGTTTTTGTTAAATATTATTTATATCTAACTTTATAACTCGCTTATGGTTGGTTCTACAAGAAAAATGCAAATAACTATTTTGTAGGAAATTTTATCAGCTTGAATTTTAGTAAAAAGATAAAAGTTGATAGGAGTAACTGTTTTCGAGATATGAGCAAGAAACCAAAACACTGTTACCTTAATTAAGCGTTTGCATATTAGCAAATTTAGTACTATTAGTATTATTATTATTAATGTTATTGTTATTAATATGACGATTAAAGACAACTTTGAAACCTTTAGTGACTTTTATGTCTTCTTCTTTTTCCTCTACTAAAGTGTTAGACACAATTAAATTAGTTTAATTTCAGTTTTTCAAACATTTTATTTTAAAGCAAATTTTTGTTAAATATTATTTATATCCAACTCTATAACTCGCTTATGGTTGGTCGTACAAGAAAAATGCAAATAACTATTTTGTAGGAAATTTTATCAGCTTTAATTTTGAAAGAAAGATAAAAATTGATAGGAGTAACTGTTTTCGAGATATAAGCAAAAAACCAATAAGAAAACTGTGACTGTTACTGAACAAAAATGTAATTCGGTTTTCAATGTTTGAGACGAAGACGAAACTGCAGCATTTAAAAACGACTCTGAAGACTTCAGTGACTTTTATGTCACTTCCTTTTTCTTCTAATAAAGTATTGGACCCAATAAATTAAGTGTATTTTAAATCACAAGACATTTTCTGTTAAAGCACTTTTTTTTTTAATATTAATTATTTTCAATCATATATCTCGCTTATGGTTAGTCCTACATGAAAAATGCAAATAACTATTTTGTAGGAAATTTTATCAGCTTGAATTTTAGTAAAAAGATAAAAATTGATAGAAGTAACTGTTTTCGAGATATAAGCAAGAAACCAAAACACTGTTACCTTAATTAAGCGTTTGCATATAAGCAAATTTAGAACTATTAGTATTATTATTATTAATGTTATTGTTATTAATATGACAACTAAAGACAACTCTGAAACCTTTAGTGACTTTTATGTCTTTTCGTTTTTTTTCTACTAAAGTGTTAGACACAGTAAAATTAGTTTAATTTCAGTTTTTCAAACATTTTATTTTAAAGCAAATTTTTGTTAAATATTATTTATATCCAACTCTATAACTCGCTTATGGTTGGTCCTACAAGAAAAATGCAAATAACTATTTTGTAGAATATTTTATCAGCTTTGATTTTGAAAGAAAGACAAAAATTCATAGGAGTAACTGTTTTCGAGATATAAGCAAGAAACCAAAAAACTGTTACCTTAATAAAGCGCTTGCATATAAGCAGATTTAGTACTATTAGTATTATTATTATTAATGTTATTGTTATTAATATGACGACTAAAAACGATTCTGAAGACTTTGGTGACTTTTATGTCTTTTTCTTTTTTCTCTCCTAAAGTGTTAGACACAATTAATTTAGTTTAATTTCAGTATTTCAAACATTTTATTTTTAAGCAAGTTTTTGTTAAATATTATTTATATCCAACTTTATAACTCGCTTATGGTTGGTCCTACAAGAAAAATGCAAATAACTATTTTGTAGGAAATGTTATCAGCTTTAATTTTGAAAGAAAGATAAAAATTGATAGGAGTAACTGTTTTCGAGATATAAGCAAAAAACCAAAGTAAAAACTGTTACCGTTTCAGAACAAAAATATAATTCAGTTTTCAATGTTTGAGACGAAGACGAAAATGCAGCATTTAAAATCGACTCTGAAGACTTCAGTGACTTATATGTCACCCCCTTTTTTTCTAATAAAGTATTGGACCTAATAAATTAAGTGTATTTTAAATCACAAGACATTTTCTGTTAAAGCACTTCTTTTTTAAATATTAATTATTTTCAATCTTATATCTCGCTTATGGTTAGTCCTACATAAAAAATGCAAATAATTATTTTGTAGGAAATTTTATCAGCTTGAATTTTAGTAAAAAGATAAAAATTGATAGGAGTAACTGTTTTCGAGATATGAGCAAGAAACCAAAACACTGTTACCTTAATTAAGCGTTTGCATATAAGCAAATTTAGTACTATTAGTATTATTATTATTAATGTTATTGTTATTAATATGACGATTAAAGACAACTTTGAAACCTTTAGTGACTTTTATGTCTTCTTCTTTTTCCTCTACTAAAGTGTTAGACACAATTAAATTAGTTTAATTTCAGTTTTTCAAACAATTTATTTTAAAGCAAATTTTTGTTAAATATTATTTATATCCAACTCTATAACTCGCTTATGGTTGGTCCTACAAGAAAAATGCAAATAACTATTTTGTAGGAAATTTTATCAGCTTTAATTTTGAAAAAAAGATAAAAATTGATAGGAGTAACTGTTTTCGAGATATAAGCAAGAAACCAAAAAACTGTTACCTTAATAAAGCGCTTGCATATAAGCAGATTTAGTACTATTAGTATTATTATTAATAATGTTATTGTTATTAATATGACGACTAAAAACGATTCTGAAGACTTTGGTGACTTTTATGTCTTTTTCTTTTTTCTCTACTAAAGTGTTAGACTCAATTAATTTAGTTTAATTTAGGTTTTTCAAACATTTTATTTAAAGCAAATTTTTGTTAATTATTATTTATATCCAACTCTATAACTCGCTTATGGTTGGTTCTACAAGAAAAATGCAAACAACTATTTCGTAGGAAGCTTTATCAGCTTTAATTTTAAAAGAAAGATAAAAATTGATAGGAGTAACTGTTTTCGAGATATAAGCAAAAAACCAATAAGAAAACTGTAACAGTTACTGAACAAAAATGTAATTCAGTTTTCAATGTTTGAGACGAAGACGAAAATGCAGCATTTACAAACGACTCTAAAGACTTCAGTGACCTTTCTGTCACCTCTTTTTTCTTCTAATAAAGTATTGGACCCAATAAATTAAGTGTATTTTAAATCACAAGACATTTTCTGTTGAAGCACTTTTTTTTAAATTTTAATTATTTTCAAACTTATATCTCGCTTATGGTTAGTCCTACATTAAAAATGCAATTAACTATTTTGTAGGAAATTTTATCAGCTTTAATTTTAGTAAAAAGATAAAAATTGATAGGAGTAACTGTTTTCGAGATATAAGCAAGAAACCAAAACACTGTTACCTTAATTAAGCGTTTGCATATAAGCAAATTTAGTACTATTAGTATTATTATTATTAATGTTATTGTTATTAATATTACGATTAAAGACAACTTTGAAACCTTTAGTGACTTTTATGTCTTCTTCTTTTTCCTCTACTAAAGTGTTAGACACAATTAAATTAGTTTAATTTCAGTTTTTCAAACATTTTATTTTAAAGCAAATTTTTGTTAAATATTATTTATATCCAACTCTATAACTCGCTTATGGTTGGTCCTACAAGAAAAATGCAAATAACTATTTTGTAGGAAATTTTATCAGCTTTAATTTTGAAAAAAAGATAAAAATTGATAGGAGTAACTGTTTTCGAGATATAAGCAAAAAACCAATAAGAAAACTGTGACTGTTACTGAACAAAAATGTAATTCGGTTTTCAATGTTTGAGACGAAGACGAAACTGCAGCATTTAAAAACGACTCTGAAGACTTCAGTGACTTTTATGTCACTTCCTTTTTCTTGTAATAAAGTATTGGACCCAATAAATTAAGTGTATTTTAAATCACAAGACATTTTCTGTTAAAGCACTTTTTTTTTAAATATTAATTATTTTCAATCATATATCTCGCTTATGGTTAGTCCTACATGAAAAATGCAAATAACTATTTTGTAGGAAATTTTATCAGCTTGAATATTAGTAAAAAGATAAAAATTGATTGGAGTAACTGTTTTCGAGATATAAGCAAGAAACCAAAACACTGTTACCTTAATTAAGCGTTTGCATATAAGCAAATTTAGTACTATTAGTATTATTATTATTAATGTTATTGTTATTAATATGACAACTAAAGACAACTCTGAAACCTTTAGTGACTTTTATGTCTTTTTCTTTTTTCTCTACTAAAGTGTTAGACACAGTTAAATTAGTTTAATTTCAGTTTTTCAAACATTTTATTTTAAAGCAAATTTTTGTTAAATATTATTTATATCCAACTCTATAACTCGCTTATGGTTGGTCCTACAAGAAAAATGCAAATAACTATTTTGTAGAATATTTTATCAGCTTTAATTTTGAAAGAAAGACAAAAATTTATAGGAGTAACTGTTTTCGAGATATAAGCAAGAAACCAAAAAACTGTTACCTTAATAAAGCGCTTGCATATAAGCAGATTTAGTACTATTAGTATTATTATTATTAATGTTATTGTTATTAATATGACGACTAAAAACGATTCTGAAGACTTTGGTGACTTTTATGTTTTTTTTTTCTCTACTAAAGTGTTAGACACAATTAATTTAGTTTAATTTCAGTATTTCAAACATTTTATTTTTAAGCAAGTTTTTGTTAAATATTATTTATATCCAACTTTATAACTCGCTTATGGTTGGTCCTACAAGAAAAATGCAAATAACTATTTTGTAGAAAATGTTATCAGCTTTAATTTTGAAAGAAAGATAAAAATTGATAGGAGTAACTGTTTTCGAGATATAAGCAATAAACCAAAGTAAAAACTGTTACCGTTTCAGAACAAAAATGTAAATCAGTTTTCAATGTTTGAGACGAAGACGAAAATGCAGCATTTAAAATCGACTCTGAAGACTTCAGTGACTTATATGTCACCCCCTTTTTTTTTTTAATAAAGTATTGGACCTAATAAATTAAGTGTATTTTAAATCACAAGACATTTTCTGTTAAAGCACTTTTTTTTTAAATATTAATTATTTTCAATCATATATCTCGCTTATGGTTAGTCCTACATGAAAAATGCAAATAACTATTTTGTAGGAAATTTTATCAGCTTGAATTTTAGTAAAAAGATAAAAATTGATAGGAGTAACTGTTTTCGAGATATAAGCAAGAAACCAAAACACTGTTACCTTAATTAACCGTTTGCATATAAGCAAATTTAGTACTATTAGTATTATTATTATTAATGTTATTGTTATTAATATGACAACTAAAGACAACTTTGAAACCTTTAGTGACTTTTATGTCTTTTCCTTTTTTCTCTACTAAAGTGTTAGACACAGTTAAATTAGTTTAATTTCAGTTTTTCAAACATTTTATTTTAAAGCAAATTTTTGTTAAATATTATTTATATCCAACTCTATAACTCGCTTATGGTTGGTCCTACAAGAAAAATGCAAATAACTATTTTGTAGAATATTTTATCAGCTTTAATTTTGAAAGAAAGACAAAAATTTATAGGAGTAACTGTTTTCGAGATATAAGCAAGAAACCAAAAAACTGTTACCTTAATAAAGCGCTTGCATATAAGCAGATTTAGTACTATTAGTATTATTATTATTAATGTTGTTGTTATTAATATGACGACTAAAAACGATTCTGAAGACTTTGGTGACTTTTATGTCTTTTTCTTTTTTCTCTACTAAAGTGTTAGACACAATTAATTTAGTTTAATTTCAGTATTTCAAACATTTTATTTTTAAGCAAGTTTTTGTTAAATATTATTTATATCCAACTTTATAACTCGCTTATGGTTGGTCCTACAAAAAAAATGCAAATAACTATTTTGTAGGAAATGTTATCAGCTTAAATTTTGAAAGAAAGATAAAAATTGATAGGAGTAACTGTTTTTGAGATATAAGCAAAAAACCAAAGTAAAAACTGTTACCGTTTCAGAACAAAAATGTAACTCAGTTTTCAATGTTTGAGACGAAGACGAAAATGCAGCATTTAAAATCGACTCTGAAGACTTCAGTGACTTATATGTCACCCCCTTTTTTTTTTTAATAAAGTATTGGACCTAATAAATTAAGTGTATTTTAAATCACAAGACATTTTCTGTTAGAGCACTTCTTTTTTAAATATTAATTATTTTCAATCTTATATCTCGCTTATGGTTAGTCCTACATAAAAAATGCAAATAACTATTTTGTAGGAAATTTTATCAGCTTGAATTTTAGTAAAAAGATAAAAATTGATAGGAGTAACTGTTTTCGAGATATGAGCAAGAAACCAAAACACTGTTACCTTAATTAAGCGTTTGCATATAAGCAAATTTAGTACTATTAGTATTATTATTATTAATGTTATTGTTATTAATATGACGATTAAAGACAATTTTGAAACCTTTAGTGACTTTTATGTCTTCTTCTTTTTCCTCTACTAAAGTGTTAGACACAATTAAATTAGTTTAATTTCAGTTTTTCAAACATTTTATTTTAAAGCAAATTTTTGTTAAATATTATTTATATCCAACTCTATAACTCGCTTATGGTTGGTTCTACAAGAAAAATGCAAATAACTATTTTGTAGGAAATTTTATCAGCTTTAATTTTGACAGAAAGATAAAAATTGATAGGAGTAACTGTTTTCGAGATATAAGCAAAAAACCAATAAGAAAACTGTGACTGTTACTGAACAAAAATGTAATTCAGTTTTCAATGTTTGAGACGAAGACGAAACTGCAGCATTTAAAAACGACTCTGAAGACTTCAGTGACTTTTATGTCACTTCCTTTTTCTTCTAATAAAGTATTGGATCTAATAAATTAAGTGTATTTTAAATCACAAGACATTTTCTGTTAAAGCACTTTTTTTTTAAATATTAATTATTTTCAATCATATATCTCGCTTATGGTTAGTCCTACATAAAAAATGCAAATAACTATTTTGTAGGAAATTTTATCAGCTTGAATTTTGGTAAAAAGATAAAAATTGATAGGAGTAACTGTTTTCGAGACATAAGCAAGAAACCAAAACACTGTTACCTTAATTAAGCGTTTGCATATAAGCAAATTTAGTACTATTAGTATTATTATTATTAATGTTATTGTTATTAATATGACAACTAAAGACAACTCTGAAACCTTTAGTGACTTTTATGTCTTTTTCTTTTTCCTCTACTAAAGTGTTAGACTCAATTAATTTAGTTTAATTTCGGTTTTTCAAACATTTTATTTTAAAGCAAATTTTTGTTAAATATTATTTATATCCAACTCTATAACTCGCTTATGGTTGGTCCTACAAAAAAATGCAAATAACTATTTTGTAGGAAATTTTATTAGCTTTAATTTTGAAAAAAAGATAAAAATTGATAGGAGTAACTGTTTTCGAGATATAAGCAAGAAACCAAAAAAATGTTACGTTAATTAAGCGTTTGCCTATAAGCAAATTTAGTACTATTAGTATTATTATTATTAATGTTATTGTTATTAATATGACGACTAAAGACGACTCTGAAACATTTAGTGACTTTTATGTCTTCTCCTTTTTCCTCTACTAAAGTGTTAGACACAATTAATTTAGTTTAATTCCGGTTTTTCAAGCATTTTATTTTAAAGCAAATTTTTGTTAAATATTATTTATATCCAACTCTATAACTCGTTTATGCTTGGTTCTACAAGAAAAATGTAAATAATTATTTTGTTGGAAATTTTATCAGCTTTAATTTTGAAAGAAAGATAAAATTTGATAGGAGTAACTGTTTTCGAGATATAAGCAAAAAACCAATAAGAAAACTGTAACTGTTACTGAACAAAAATGTAATTCAGTTTTCAATGTTTGAGACGAAGTCAAAAATGCAGCATTTAAAAACGACTCTGAAGACTTCAGTGACTTTTATGTCACCTCCTTTTTCTTCTAATAAAGTATTGGACCCAACAAATTAATTGTATTTTAAATCACAAGACATTTTCTGTTAAAACACTTTTTTTTAATTAATAATTATTTTCAAACTTATATCTCGCTTATGGTTAGTTCTACATGAAAAATGCAAATAACTATTTTGTAGGAAATTTTATCACCTTTAATTTTGGTGAAAAAGTAAAAATTGATAGGAGTAACTGTTTTCGAGATATAGACAAAAAACAAAAAAACTGTTACCTTAATTAAGCGCTTGCATATAAGCAAATTTAGTACTACTAGTATTGTTATTATAAATGTTATTGTTATTAATATGACGACTATAGACAACTTTAAGACTTTAGTGACTTTTATGTCTCCTCCTTTTTCCTCTACTAAAGTGTTAGACACAATTAATTTAGTTTAATTTCGGTTTTTTAAACATTTTATTTTAAAGCAAATTTTTGTTAAATATTAAAAACTATAAAATGGCTTAGATTGCCTAAAAACACAGATCACACATGATCTTTTGCATAAAAATGAGAAAACGCTCATGTAACACACAAAATAAGCTCCATTTTTCCTTTTTAAAAGTATTATTATTATTATTACTTTTGTTACTATTACTATTATTATTATTATTATTATTATTATTATTATTATTGTTATTATTATTATTATTATTAAAAACTTATATTAAACAGACAGAAAACGTCGTATTCTGACACAACTTAAAACACAGATCACACATGATCTTTTGCATAGAAATGAGAAAACGCTCATATAACACAAAATAAGCTTCATTTTGGCTTAGAAAACTAAGCTTACTTTTACTACTACTATTATTTTTATTTTTATTATTACTATTATTATTACTATTATTTTTATTAATATTATTACTATTATTATTATTATTATTATTATTATTATTATTATTATTATTATTATTAATATTATTCTTATTAAAGACCGATTATAACTTTTGTATAGTAAATGTTTTTATACCAGTTTTAAAATGAGTTATTAATGTTAGACAATTTCTTGCCTAAAAACACAGATCACAGATGATCTCTTGCATAGAAATGAGAAAACGCTCAGATAACACAAAATAAGCATCATTTTTGCTTAGAAAAACTAAGCTTTAATTTAGAAAGAAATTTATTATTATAAGTATTATTATCATTATTATTATTATTATTATTGTTTCTTTTATTACTATTATTATTATTATTATTATTATTAATATTATTATTATTATTATTATTATTAACTTTTGTATAGTAAATGTTTTTATACCAGTTTTAAAATGAGTTATTAATTTTATTCAATTTCTTGCCTAAAAACACAGATCACAGATGATCTCTTGCATAGAAATGAGAAAACGCTCATATAACACACAAAATAAGCATCATTTTTGCTTAGAAAAACTAAGCTTTAATTTAGAAAGAAATTCATTATTATAAGTATTATTATCATTATTATTATTATTATTATTATTATTATTTCTTTTATTACTATTATTATTATTATTATTATTATTATTATTATTACTATTATTATTATTATTATTATTACTATTATTATTATTATTATTATTATTAACTTTTGTATAGTAAATGTTTTTATACCAGTTTTAAAATGAGTTATTAATTTTAGACAATTTCTTGCCTAAAAATACAGATCACAGATGATTTCTTGCATAGAAATGAGAAAGCTCTCATATAACACACAAAATAAGCTTCATTTTTGCTTAGAAAACTAAGCTTACTTTTATTTCTATTATTATTTTTATTATTATTATTATTATTATTATTATTATTATTATTATTATTATTATTATTATTATTATTATTATTATTATTATTATTATTGTTATTATTATTATTATTATTATTGTTATTATTATTATTATTATTAAAAACTTATATTAAACAGACAGAAAACGTCGTAATCTGACACAAAAAAACGAATTACGTTATAGACTTGACGAGAACGGCGTATCTCGGACTCTTATAGGACTCTTATAGGGTCAAAAATTATCAGTTTGGATTAAAACAAATTATTTTTGTTGACTCTCAGTCTGAATTGTTCATCAGTTCAAACAAAAACGGCTTACTTTAGACGATCTTTTGCTTTGAACAAGAAAACTTACATCGAACAGACTAAAAACGTATTAATCTGGCATAAAAGAGCAATTTATGTATCACTTTGGATAAAAGCAGCTAATCCTATTCGTTTCATTGCTTAAAATAGACAAAATTGTTAATAAATCTAACGAAAACGCTGTATTCTAGCACAAAATACTAATTACATTATAGTTTCGACGAGAATAGCTTATTTGGAATGATTCTATGCTTCCAAACGAGTAAATTTTTAATAAACAGATGCCAAACATCATGTTTTGTCCTATAAAGACATTTTATATTGCAGTTTGTATTAAAACAAAATATTTTCGTTGATTCTTTGTTAGAAGCAGCAAACCTAACATTAAAGAATCTGAAAACTTTGTATTCGGACACAAACCACCGAATTTTGTTTCAGTTTAGACAAAAACGGTTGATTTTCGACAATATTTTGCTTTGAACAAGAAAGCTTATATCAAACTGACTAAAAACGTCTTATTTTAGCACAAAACAAAAGATTTGCGTTATAGTCTTAAAGCTGATTCATGCCACAGTTTGGATAAAAACCAATTATTTTTGTTAATTCATTGTTACAAACAAGAAACCTTACATCAAAGAAACTGAAAACCCCTTATTTAGGCACAGAAATTCGAATTACGTTTCAGTCTGGACAAAAACTGCTTATTTTAGACGATCCTTTGTTTTGAACACGAAAACTTACATTAAAAAGATTAAAAACGTCTTATTCTGGCTGAAAACTGCAAATTATATATTACTCTAGATAAAAGCAATTTATCCTGATTACTCCTTTACTTAGAATAGAGTAAACTTGTATAAAACTTAATGAAAACTTTAAATTTCGTCTCAAAGAAATAATTTACGTTATAGTTTTGACCAGCACTGTTTATTTCAAACGAAATTATGATTCGAAACTAATGAACTTTTATGGGGCAGATGCAAAACCACATATTACCATATAAAGCGTTGTTTTAAAGCAAAGTATTACCTTTTGCAACAAGAAATTTCACGTCAAAGAAACTGAAAACATCGTATCCATGCACAAATATCGAATTACGTATCAGTTTAGGCAAATACAGCTTATTTTAAACGATTCCTTGCTATAAACAAGAAAAATTTTATCAAACATATTGAAAATGTCTTATTCTCGAAAATAAGAGCAAGTTATGTATCAGTTTTAACAAAAGCGGATTACTCTGTTTGATTCTATGCTTAGAGTAGAGTAAACTACTATAAAACGTAATGAAAACTCTATATTCAAGCTCAAAAGAACAAATTACGTTATAGTTTTGACAAAAAAAAATTATTTCGGACGACTACATATTTCGAAGTAAGCAAACTTTAATTGAACAAGTGCAAAAGCTAATACTTTGCTTTAAAATAACGATTTATGTGGTAATATGGTATTTTGCATCTGTCCTATAAAAGTTTACTCGTTTCGCTCCATTGAATCATTCGAAATAAATTATTTTGACACAACAACGAAAATAATTTTTTTCTTTAAACTGTAACATGTCGTTTTTATAAAACGAACTAAGACGTTTGGCATCTGTTTAGTAAAAGTTTTCTCGTTTGGGGGCATAAAATCGTTTGAAATTAACAGTTCTGGTCAAAACTATAACGTAAATTATTTCTTTGAGACGAAATTTAAAGTTTTCATTAAGTTTTATACAAGTTTGCTCTATTCTAAGCAAAGGAGTAATCAGGATAAACTGCTTTTATCCAAAGTAATACATAATTTGCAGTTTTGAGCCAGAATAAGACGTTTTTAATCTTTTTAATGTAAGTTTTCGTGTTCAAAAGAAAGAATCGTCTAAAATAAGCAATTTGTGTCCAGACTGAAACGTAATTTGATTTTCTGGGCCTGAATAAGAGATTTTCAGTTTCTTTGATGTAAGGTTTCTTGTTTGTAACAATGAATAAACGAAAATCATTGGTTTTAATCCAAACTGTGACATAAATCGTTTTTTAAAGGCGAAATCAGACGTTTTGTCTCTGTTCAGTGAAGGTATAGTGGTTTCAAAGCATAGAATCGTTTGAAATTAACAGTTCTCGTCAAGACTATAACGCAAATCTTTAAAGTGATACAAAGAAATAATTTACGTAATAGTTTTGACCAGAACTGTTAATTTCAAACGATTTTATGCCCCCAAACGAAAAAACTTTCACTAAACAGATGCCAAACGTCTTAGTTCGTTTTATAAAAGCGACTTATGTTACAGTTTAAACAAAAACAAATTATTTGTGTTGTTGTTGTGTCAAAATAATTTATTTCTAATGATTCAATGGAGCGAAACGGGTAAACTTTTATAGGACAGATGCAAAATACCATATTACCACATAAATCATTATTTTAAAGCAAAGTATTAGCTTTTGCACATGTTCAATTAAAGTTTGCTTACTTCGAAGTATGTAATCGTCCGAAATATTTTTTTTTTGTCAAAACTATAACGTAATTTGTTCTTTTGAGCTTAAATATAGAGTTTTCATTACGTTTTATAGTAGTTTACTCTACTCTAAGCATAGAATCAAACAGAGTAATCCGCTTTTGTTAAAACTGATACATAATTTGCTCTTATTTTCGAGAATAAGACGTTTTCAATATGCTTGATAAAATTTTTCTTGTTTATAGCAAGGAATCGTTTAAAATAAGCTGTATTTGCCTAAACTGATACGTAATTAGATATTTATGTATGGATACAAAGTTTTCAGTTTCTTTGACGTGAAATTTCTTGTTGCAAAAGGTAATACTTTGCTTTAAAACAACGCTTTATATGGTAATATGTGGTTTTGCATCTGCCCCATAAAAGTTCATTAGTTTCGAATCATAATTTCGTTTGAAATAAACAGTGCTGGTCAAAACTATAACGTAAATTATTTCTTTGAGACGAAATTTAAAGTTTTCATTAAGTTTTATACAAGTTTACTCTATTCTAAGTAAAGGAGTAATCAGGATAAATTGCTTTTATCTAGAGTAATATATAATTTGCAGTTTTCAGCCAGAATAAGACGTTTTTAATCTTTTTAATGTAAGTTTTTGTATTCAAAACAAAGGATCGTCTAAAGTAAGCAGTTTTTGTCCAGACTGAAACGTAATTCGAATCTCTGTGCCTGAATAAGGGCTTTTCAGTTACTTTGATGTAAGGTTTATGTTTGTAACAATGAATTAACGAAAATAATTGGTTTTTATCCAAACTGTGGCATGAATCGTTTTTAAAAGGCGAAATAAGATGTTTTTCCTCTGTACAGTGAAAGTTTACTCGTTTCAAAGCATAGAACCGTTTGAAATTAACAGCTCTCGTTAAGACTATAACGCAAATCTTTTGTTTTGTGCTAAAATAAGACGTTTTTAGTCAGTTTGATATAAGCTTTCTTGTTCAAAGCAAAATATTGTCGAAAATCAACCGTTTTTGTCTAAACTGAAACAAAATTCGGTGGTTTGTGTCCGAATACAAAGTTTTCAGATTCTTTAATGTTAGGTTTGCTGCTTCTAACAAAGAATCAACGAAAATATTTTGTTTTAATACAAACTGCAATATAAAATGTCTTTATAGGACAAAACATGATGTTTGGCATCTGTTTATTAAAAATTTACTCGTTTGGAAGCATAGAATCATTCCAAATAAGCTATTCTCGTCGAAACTATAATGTAATTAGTATTTTGTGCTAGAATACAGCGTTTTTGTTAGATTTATTAACAATTTTGTCTATTTTAAGCAATGAAACGAATAGGATTAGCTGCCTTTATCCAAAGTGATACATAAATTGCTCTTTTATGCCAGATTAATACGTTTTTAGTCTGTTCGATGTAAGTTTTCTTGTTCAAAGCAAAAGATCGTCTAAAGTAAGCCGTTTTTGTTTGAACTGATGAACAATTCAGACTGAGAGTCAACAAAAATAATTTGTTTTAATCCAAACTGATAATTTTTGACCCTATAAGAGTCCTATAAGAGTCCGAGATACGCCGTTCTCGTCAAGTCTATAACGTAATTCGTTTTTTTGTGTCAGAATACGACGTTTTCTGTCTGTTTAATATAAGTTTTTAATAATAATAATAATAATAACAATAATAATAATAATAATAATAATAACAATAATAATAATAATAATAATAATAATAATAATAATAATAATAATAATAATAATAGTAATAATAATAATAATAATAATAGTAATAATAATAATAATAATAATAATAATAATAATAATAATAATAATAATGATAATAATACTTATAATAATGAATTTCTTTCTAAATTAAAGCTTAGTTTTTCTAAGCAAAAATGATGCTTATTTTGTGTGTTATATGAGCGTTTTCTCATTTCTATGCAAGAGATCATCTGTGATCTGTGTTTTTAGGCAAGAAATTGAATAAAATTAATAACTCATTTTAAAACTGGTATAAAAACATTTACTATACAAAAGTTAATAATAATAATAATAATAATAATATTAATAATAATAATAATAATAGTAATAAAAGAAACAATAATAATAATAATAATAATGATAATAATACTTATAATAATAAATTTCTTTCTAAATTAAAGCTTAGTTTTTCTAAGCAAAAATGATGCTTATTTTGTGTTATCTGAGCGTTTTCTCATTTCTATGCAAGAGATCATCTGTGATCTGTGTTTTTAGGCAAGAAATTGTCTAACATTAATAACTCATTTTAAAACTGGTATAAAAACATTTACTATACAAAAGTTATAATCGGTCTTTAATAAGAATAATATTAATAATAATAATAATAATAATAATAATAATAATAATAATAATAATAATAATAGTAATAATAATAATAAAAATAATAGTAATAATAATAATAATAATAAAAATAAAAATAATAGTAGTAGCAAAAGTAAGCTTAGTTTTCTAAGCCAAAATGAAGCTTATTTTGTGTTATATGAGCGTTTTCTCATTTCTATGCAAAAGATCATGTGTGATCTGTGTTTTAAGTTGTGTCAGAATACGACGTTTTCTGTCTGTTTAATATAAGTTTTTAATAATAATAATAATAATAATAATAATAATAATAATAATAATAATAATAATAATAATAATAATAATAATAATAATAATAATAATAATAATAACAATAATAATAATAATAATAATAATAGTATAATAATAATAATAGTAATAGTAACAAAAGTAATAATAATAATAATACTTTTAAAAAGGAAAAATGGAGCTTATTTTGTGTGTTACATGAGCGTTTTCTCATTTTTATGCAAAAGATCATGTGTGATCTGTGTTTTTAGGCAATCTAAGCCATTTTATAGTTTTTAATATTTAACAAAAATTTGCTTTAAAATAAAATGTTTGAAAAACCGAAATTAAACTAAATTAATTGTGTCTAACACTTTAGTAGAGGAAAAAGGAGGAGACATAAAAGTCACTAAAGTCTTAAAGTTGTCTTTAGTCGTCATATTAATAACAATAACATTTATAATAACAATACTAGTAGTACTAAATTTGCTTATATGCAAGCGCTTAATTAAGGTAACAGTTTTTTTGTTTTTTGCCTATATCTCGAAAACAGTTACTCCTATCAATTTTTACTTTTTCACCAAAATTAAAGGTGATAAAATTTCCTACAAAATAGTTATTTGCATTTTTCATGTAGAACTAACCATAAGCGAGATATAAGTTTGAAAATAATTATTAATTAAAAAAAAGTGTTTTAACAGAAAATGTCTTGTGATTTAAAATACACTTAATTTGTTGGGTCCAATACTTTATTAGAAGAAAAAGGAGGTGACATAAAAGTCACTGAAGTCTTCAGAGTCGTTTTTAAATGCTGCATTTTTGACTTCGTCTCAAACATTGAAAACTGAATTACATTTTTGTTCAGTAACAGTTACAGTTTTCTTATTGGTTTTTTGCTTATATCTCGAAAACAGTTACTCCTATCAAATTTTATCTTTCTTTCAAAATTAAAGCTGATAAAATTTCCAACAAAATAGTTATTTACATTTTTCTTGTAGGACCAAGCATAAACGAGTTATAGAGTTGGATATAAATAATATTTAACAAAAATTTGCTTTAAAATAAAATGCTTGAAAAACCGGAATTAAACTAAATTAATTGTGTCTAACACTTTAGTAGAGAAAAAAGGAGAAGACATAAACACACTAAATGTTTCAGAGTCGTCTTTAGTCGTCATATTAATAACAATAACATTAATAATAATAATACTAATAGTACTAAATTTGCTTATATGCAAACGCTTAATTAACGTAACATTTTTTTGCTTTCTTGCTTATATCTCGAAAACAGTTACTCCTATCAATTTTTATCTTTTTTTCAAAATTAAAGCTAATAAAATTTCCTACAAAATAGTTATTTGCATTTTTTTGTAGGACCAACCATAAGCGAGTTATAGAGTTGGATATAAATAATATTTAACAAAAATTTGCTTTAAAATAAAATGTTTGAAAAACCGAAATTAAACTAAATTAATTGAGTCTAACACTTTAGTAGAGGAAAAAGAAAAAGACATAAAAGTCACTAAAGGTTTCAGAGTTGTCTTTAGTTGTCATATTAATAACAATAACATTAATAATAATAATACTAATAGTACTAAGTTTGCTTATATGCAAACGCTTAATTAAGGTAACAGTGTTTTGGTTTCTTGCTTATATCTCGAAAACAGTTACTCCTATCAATTTTTATCTTTTTACTAAAATTCAAGCTGATAAAATTTCCTACAAAATAGTTATTTGCATTTTTCATGTAGGACTAACCATAAGCGCGATATATGATTGAAAATAATTAATATTTAAAAAAAAAGTGCTTTAACAGAAAATGTCTTGTGATTTAAAATACACTTAATTTATTGGGTCCAATACTTTATTAGAAGAAAAAGGAAGTGACATAAAAGTCACTGAAGTCTTCAGAGTCGTTTTTAACAGCTGCAGTTTCGTCTTCGTCTCAAACATTGAAAACTGAATTACATTTTTGTTCAGTAACAGTCACAGTTTTCTTATTGGTTTTTTGCTTATATCTCGAAAACAGTTACTCCTATGAATTTTTATTTTTTTGTCAAAATTAAAGCTGATAAAATTTCCTACAAAATAGTTATTTGCATTTTTCTTGTAGGACCAACCATAAGCGAGTTATAGAGTTGGATATAAATAATATTTAACAAAAATTTGCTTTAAAATAAAATGTTTGAAAAACTGAAATTAAACTAATTTAATTGTGTCTAACACTTTAGTAGAGGAAAAAGAAGAAGACATAAAAGTCACTAAAGGTTTCAAAGTTGTCTTTAATCGTCATATTAATAACAATAACATTAATAATATTAATACTAATTGTACTAAATTTGCTTATATGCAAACGCTTAATTAAGGTAACAGTGTTTTGGTTTCTTGCTCTTATCTCGAAAACAGTTACTCCTATCAATTTTTATTTTTTTACTAAAATTCAAGCTGATAAAATTATATAACAAAATAGTTATTTGCATTTTTTATGTAGGACTAACCATAAGCGAGATATAAGATTGAAAATAATTAATATTTAAAAAAGAAGTGCTTTAACAGAAAATGTCTTGTGATTAAAAATACACTTAATTTATTAGGTCCAATACTTTATTAAAAAAAAAAGGGGGTGACATATAAGTCACTGAAGTCTTCAGAGTCGATTTTAAATGCTGCATTTTCGTCTTCGTCTCAAACATTGAAAACTGAATTACATTTTTGTTCTGAAACGGTAACAGTTTTTACTTTGGTTTTTTGCTTATATCTCGAAAACAGTTACTCCTATCAATTTTTATCTTTCTTTCAAAATTAAAGCTGATAACATTTCCTACAAAATAGTTATTTGCATTTTTCTTGTAGGACCAACCATAAGCGAGTTATAAAGTTGGATATAAATAATATTTAACAAAAACTTGCTTAAAAATAAAATGTTTGAAATACTGAAATTAAACTAAATTAATTGTGTTTAACACTTTAGTAGAGAAAAAAGAAAAAGACATAAAAGTCACCAAAGTCTTCAGAATCGTTTTTAGTCGTCATATTAATAACAATAACATTAATAATAATAATACTAATAGTACTAAATCTGCTTATATGCAAGCGCTTTATTAAGGTAACAGTTTTTTGGTTTCTTGCTTATATCTCGAAAACAGTTACTCCTATGAATTTTTGTCTTTCTTTCAAAATTAAAGCTGATAAAATATTCTACAAAACAGTTATTTGCATTTTTCTTGTAGGACCAACCATAAGCGAGTTATAGAGTTGGATATAAATAATATTTAACAAAAATTTGCTTTAAAATAAAATGTTTGAAAAACTGAAATTAAACTAATTTAACTGTGTCTAACACTTTAGTAGAGGAAAAAGAAGAAGACATAAAAGTCACTAAAGGTTTCAAAGTTGTCTTTAATCGTCATATTAATAACAATAACATTAATAATAATAATACTAATAGTACTAAATTTGCTTATGTGCAAACGCTTAATTAAGGTAACAGTGTTTTGGTTTCTTGCTCATATCTCGAAAACAGTTACTCCTATCAACTTTTATCTTTTTACTAAAATTCAAGCTGATAAAATTTCCTACAAAATAATTATTTGCATTTTTTATGTAGGACTAACCACAAGCGAGATATAAGATTGAAAATAATTAATATTTAAAAAAGAATTGCTTTAACAGAAAATGTCTTGTGATTTAAAATACACTTAATTTATTAGGTCCAATACTTTATTAGAAAAAAAGGGGGTGACATATAAGTCACTGAAGTCTTCAGAGTCGATTTTAAATGCTGCATTTTCGTCTTCGTCTCAAACATTGAAAACTGAATTACATTTTTGTTCTGAAACGGTAACAGTTTTTACTTTGGTTTTTTGCTTATATCTCGAAAACAGTTACTCCTATTAATTTTTATCTTTCTTTCAAAATTAAAGCTGATAACATTTCCTACAAAATAGTTATTTGCATTTTTCTTGTAGGACCAACCATAAGCGAGTTATAAAGTTGGATATAAATAATATTTAACAAAAACTTGCTTAAAAATAAAATGTTTGAAATACTGAAATTAAACTAAATTAATTGTGTCTAACACTTTAGTAGAGAAAAAAGAAAAGGACATAAAAGTCACCAAAGTCTTCAGAATCGTTTTTAGTCGTCATATTAATAACAATAACATTAATAATAATAATACTAATAGTACTAAATCTGCTTATATGCAAGCGCTTTATTAAGGTAACAGTTTTTTGGTTTCTTGCTTATATCTCGAAAACAGTTACTCCTATGAATTTTTGTCTTTCTTTCAAAATTAAAGCTGATAAAATATTCTACAGAATAGTTATTTGCATTTTTCTTATAGGACCAACCATAAGCGAGTTATAGAGTTGGATATAAATAATATTTAACAAAAATTTGCTTTAAAATAAAATGTTTGAAAAACTGAAATTAAACTAATTTAACTGTGTCTAACACTTTAGTAGAGAAAAAAGGAAAAGACATAAAAGTCACTAAAGGTTTCAGAGTTGTCTTTAGTTGTCATATTAATAACAATAACATTAATAATAATAATACTAATAGTACTAAATTTGCTTATATGCAAACGCTTAATTAAGGTAACAGTGTTTTGGTTTCTTGCTTATATCTCGAAAACAGTTACTCCTATCAATTTTTATCTTTTTACTAAAATTCAAGCTGATAAAATTTCCTACAAAATAGTTATTTGCATTTTTCATGTAGGACTAACCATAAGCGAGATATATGATTGAAAATAATTAATATTTAAAAAAAAAGTGCTTTAACAGAAAATGTCTTGTGATTTAAAATACACTTAATTTATTGGGTCCAATACTTTATTAGAAGAAAAAGGAAGTGACATAAAAGTCACTGAAGTCTTCAGAGTCGTTTTTAAATGCTGCAGTTTCGTCTTCGTCTCAAACATTGAAAACCGAATTACATTTTTGTTCAGTAACAGTCACAGTTTTCTTATTGGTTTTTTGCTTATATCTCGAAAACAATTACTCCTATCAGTTTTTATTTTTTTTTTAAATAAAGCTGATAAAATTTCCTACAAAATAGTTATTTGCATTTTTCTTGTAGGACCAACCATAAGCGAGTTATAAAGTTGGATATAAATAATATTTAACAAAAACTTGCTTAAAAATTAAATGTTTGAAATACTGAAATTAAACTAAATTAATTGTGTCTAACACTTTAGTAGAGAAAAAAGAAAAAGACATAAAAGTTACCAAAGTCTTCAGAATCGTTTTTAGTCGTCATATTAATAACAATAACATTAATAATAATAATACTAATAGTACTAAATTTGCTTATATGCAAACGCTTAATTAAGGTAACTACTACTAATAATAATACTATAATACTAATAGTATTATTATTATTAATGTTATTGTTATTAATATGACGACTAAAAACGATTCTGAAGACTTTGGTAACTTTTATGTCTTTTTCTTTTTTCTCTACTAAAGTGTTAGACACAATTAATTTAGTTTAATTTCAGTATTTCAAACATTTAATTTTTAAGCAAGTTTTTGTTAAATATTATTTATATCCAACTTTATAACTCGCTGATGGTTGGTCCTACAAGAAAAATGCAAATAACTATTTTGTAGGAAATTTTATCAGCTTTATTTTGAAAAAAAAATAAAAACTGATAGGAGTAATTGTTTTCGAGATATAAGCAAAAAACCAAAGTGAAAACTGTTACCGTTTCAGAACAAAAATGTAATTCAGTTTTCAATGTTTGAGACGAAGACGAAAATGCAGCATTTACAATCGACTCTGAAGACTTCAGTGACTTATATGTCACCCCCTTTTTCTTCTAATAAAGTATTGGACCTAATAAATTAAGTGTATTTTAAATCACAAGACATTTTCTGTTAAAGCACTTTTTTTTTAAATATTAATTATTTTCAAACTTATATCTCGCTTATGGTTAGTCCTACATGAAAAATGCAAATAACTATTTTGTAGGAAATTTTATCAGCTTGAATTTTAGTAAAAAGATAAAAATTGATAGGAGTAACTGTTTTCGAGATATAAGCAAGAAACCAAAACACTGTTACCTTAATTAAGCGTTTGCATATAAGCAAATTTAGTACTATTAGTATTATTATTATTAATGTTATTGTTATTAATATGACAACTAAAGACAACTCTGAAACCTTTAGTGACTTTTATGTCTTTTCCTTTTTCCTCTACTAAAGTGTTAGACACAGTTAAATTAGTTTAATTTCAGTTTTTCAAACATTTTATTTTAAAGCAAATTTTAGTAATATATTATTTATATCCAACTCTATAACTCACTTATGGTTGGTCCTACAAGAAAAATGCAAATAACTATTTTGTAGGAAATTTTATCAGCTTTAATTTTGGAAGAAAGATAAAAATTGATAGGAGTAACTGTTTTCGAGATATAAGCAAAAAACCAATAAGAAAACTGTAACTGTTACTGAACAAAAATTTAATTCGGTTTTCAATGTTTGAGACGAAGACGAAACTGTAGCATTTAAAAACGACTCTGAAGACTTCAGTGACTTTTATGTCACTTCCTTTTTCTTCTAATAAAGTATTGGACCCAATAAATTAAGTGTATTTTAAATCACAAGACATTTTCTGTTAAAGCACTTCTTTTTTAAATATTAATTATTTTCAATCTTATATCTCGCTTATGGTTAGTCCTACATAAAAAATGCAAATAACTATTTTGTAGGAAATTTTATCAGCTTGAATTTTAGTAAAAAGATAAAAATTGATAGGAGTAACTGTTTTCGAGATATGAGCAAGAAACCAAAACACTGTTACCTTAATTAAGCGTTTGCATATAAGCAAATTTAGTTCTATTAGTATTATTATTATTAATGTTATTGTTATTAATATGACGATTAAAGACAACTTTGAAACCTTTAGTGACTTTTATGTCGTCTTCTTTTTCCTCTACTAAAGTGTTAGACACAATTAAATTAGTTTAATTTCAGTTTTTCAAACATTTTATTTTAAAGCAAATTTTTGTTAAATATTATTTATATCCAACTCTATAACTCGCTTATGGTTGGTCCTACAAGAAAAATGCAAATAATTATTTTGTAGGAAATTTTATCAGCTTTAATTTTGAAAGAAAGATAAAAATTGATTGGAGTAACTGTTTTCGAGATATAAGCAAAAAACCAATAAGAAAACTGTGACTGTTACTGAACAAAAATGTAATTCGGTTTTCAATGTTTGAGACGAAGACGAAACTGCAGCATTTAAAAACGACTCTGAAGACTTCAGTGACTTTTATGTCACTTCCTTTTTCTTCTAATAAAGTATTGGACCCAATAAATTAAGTGTATTTTAAATCACAAGACATTTTCTGTTAAAGCACTTTTTTTTTTAAATATTAATTATTTTCAATCATATATCTCGCTTATGGTTAGTCCTACATGAAAAATGCAAATAACTATTTTATAGGAAATTTTATCAGCTTGAATTTTAGTAAAAAGATAAAAATTGATAGGAGTAACTGTTTTCGAGATATAAGCAAGAAACCAAAACACTGTTACCTTAATTAAGCGTTTGCATATAAGCAAATTTAGTACTATTAGTATTATTATTATTAATGTTATTGTTATTAATATGACAACTAAAGACAACTCTAAAACCTTTAGTGACTTTTATGTCTTTTCCTTTTTCCTCTACTAAAGTGTTAGACACAATTAAATTAGTTTAATTTCAGTTTTTCAAACATTTTATTTTAAAGCAAATTTTTGTTAAAAATTATTTATATCCAACTCTATAACTCGCTTATGGTTGGTCCTACAAGAAAAATGCAAATAACTATTTTGTAGGAAATTTTATCAGCTTTAATTTTGAAAAAAAGACAAAAATTCATAGGAGTAACTGTTTTCGAGATATAAGCAAGAAACCAAAAAACTGTTACCTTAATAAAGCGCTTGCATATAAGCAGATTTAGTACTATTAGTATTATTATTATTAATGTTATTGTTATTAATATGACGACTAAAAACGATTCTGAAGACTTTGGTGACTTTTATGTCTTTTTCTTTTTTCTCTACTAAAGTGTTAGACACAATTAATTTAGTTTAATTTCAGTATTTCAAACATTTTATTTTTAAGCAAGTTTTTGTTAAATATTATTTATATCCAACTTTATAACTCGCTTATGGTTGGTCCTACAAGAAAAATGCAAATAACTATTTTGTAGGAAATGTTATCAGGGTTAATTTTGAAAAAAAGATAAAAATTGATAGGAGTAACTGTTTTCGAGATATAAGCAAAAAACCAATGTAAAAACTGTTACCGTTTCAGAACAAAAATGTAATTCAGTTTTCAATGTTTGAGACGAAGACGAAAATGCAGCATTTAAAATCGACTCTGAAGACTTCAGTGACTTATATGTCACCCCCTTTTTTTCTAATAAAGTATTGGACCTAATAAATTAAGTGTATTTTAAATCACAAGACATTTTCTGTTAAAGCACTTCTTTTTTAAATATTAATTATTTTCAATCTTATATCTCGCTTATGGTTAGTCCTACATAAAAAATGCAAATAATTATTTTGTAGGAAATTTTATCAGCTTGAATTTTAGTAAAAAAATAAAAGTTGATAGGAGTTACTGTTTTCGAGATATGAGCAAGAAACCAAAACGCTGTTACCTTAATTAAGCGTTTGCATATAAGCAAATTTAGAACTATTAGTATTATTATTATTAATGTTATTGTTATTAATATGACGATTAAAGACAACTTTGAAACCTTTAGTGACTTTTATGTCTTCTTCTTTTTCCTCTACTAAAGTGTTAGACACAATTAAATTAGTTTAATTTCAGTTTTTCAAACATTTTATTTTAAAGCAAATTTTTGTTAAATATTATTTATATCCAACTCTATAACTCGCTTATGGTTGGTCCTACAAGAAAAATGCAAATAACTATTTTGTAGGAAATTTTATCAGCTTTAATTTTGACAGAAAGATAAAAATTGATAGAAGTAACTGTTTTCGAGATATAAGCAAAAAACCAATAAGAAAACTGTGACTGTTACTGAACAAAAATGTAATTCAGTTTTCAATGTTTGAGACGAAGACGAAACTGCAGCATTTAAAAACGACTCTGAAGACTTCAGTGACTTTTATGTCACTTCCTTTTTCTTCTAATAAAGTATTGGACCCAATAAATTAAGTGTATTTTAAATCACAAGACATTTTCTGTTAAAGCACTTTTTTTTTAAATATTAATTATTTTCAATCATATATCTCGCTTATGGTTAGTCCTACATGAAAAATGCAAATAACTATTTTATAGGAAATTTTATCAGCTTGAATTTTAGTAAAAAGATAAAAATTGATAGGAGTAACTGTTTTCGAGATATAAGCAAGAAACCAAAACACTGTTACCTTAATTAAGCGTTTGCATATAAGCAAATTTAGTACTATTAGTATTATTATTATTAATGTTATTGTTATTAATATGACAACTAAAGACAACTCTGAAACCTTTAGTGACTTTTATGTCTTTTCCTTTTTCCTCTACTAAAGTGTTAGACACAATTAAATTAGTTTAATTTCAGTTTTTCAAACATTTTATTTTAAAGCAAATTTTTGTTAAAAAGTATTTATATCCAACTCTATAACTCGCTTATGGTTGGTCCGACAAGAAAAATGCAAATAACTATTTTGTAGGAAATTTTATCAGCTTTAATTTTGAAAAAAAGACAAAAAGTCATAGGAGTAACTGTTTTCGAGATATAAGCAAAAAACCAAAAAACTGTTACCTTAATAAAGCGCTTGCATATAAGCAGATTTAGTACTATTAGTATTATTATTATTAATGTTATTGTTATAAATATGACGACTAAAAACGATTCTGAAGACTTTGGTGACTTTTATGTCTTTTTCTTTTTTCTCTACTAAAGTGTTAGACACAATTAATTTAGTTTAATTTCAGTATTTCAAACATTTTATTTTTAAGCAAATTTTTGTTAAATATTATTTATATCCAACTTTATAACTCGCTTATGGTTGGTCCCACAAGAAAAATGTAAATAACTATTTTGTAGGAAATGTTATCAGCTTTAATTTTAAAAGAAAGAGAAAAATTGATAGGAGTAACTGTTTTCGAGATATGAGCAAGAAACCAAAACACTGTTACCGTAATTAAGCGTTTGCATATAAGCAAATTTAGTACTATTAGTATTATTATTATTAATGTTATTGTTATTAATATGACGATTAAAGACAACTTTGAAACCTTTAGTGACTTTTGAGTCTTCTTCTTTTTCCTCTACTAAAGTGTTAGACACAATTAAATTAGTTTAATTTCAGTTTTTCAAACATTTTATTTTAAAGCAAATTTTTGTTAAATATTATTTATATCCAACTCTATAACTCGCTTATGGTTGGTCCTACAAGAAAAATGCAAATATTTATTTTGTAGGAAATTTTATCAGCTTTAATTTTGACAGAAACATAAAAATTGATAGGAGTAACTGTTTTCGAGATATAAGCAAAAAACCAATAAGAAAACTGTGACTGTTACTGAACAAAAATGTAATTCGGTTTTCAATGTTTGAGACGAAGACGAAACTGCAACATTTAAAAACGACTCTGAAGACTTCAGTGACTTTTATGTCACTTCCTTTTTCTTCTAATAAAGTATTGGACCCAATAAATTAAGTGTATTTTAAATCACAAGACATTTTCTGTTAAAGCACTTCTTTTTTAAGTATTAATTATTTACAATCTTATATCTCGCTTATGGTTAGTCCTACATAAAAAATGCAAATAACTATTTTGTAGGAAATTTTATCAGCTTAAATTTTAGTAAAAAAATAAAAATTGATAGGAGTAACTGTTTTCGAGATATGAGCAAGAAACCAAAACACTGTTACCTTAATTAAGCGTTTGCATATAAGCAAATATTGTACTATTAGTAATATTATTATTAATGTTATTGTTATTAATATGACGATTAAAGACAACTTTGAAACCTTTAGTGACTTTTATGTCTTCTTCTTTTTCCTCTACTAAAGTGTTAGACACAATTAAATTAGTTTAATTTCAGTTTTTCAAACATTTTATTTTAAAGCAAATTTTTGTTAAATATTATTTATATCCAACTCTATAACTCGCTTATGGTTGGTCCTACAAGAAAAATGCAAATAACTATTTTGTAGGAAATTTTATCAGCTTTAATTTTGACAGAAAGATAAAAATTGATAGGAGTAACTGTTTTCGAGATATAAGCAAAAAACCAATAAGAAAACTGTGACTGTTACTGAACAAAAATGTAATTCAGTTTTCAATGTTTGAGACGAAGACGAAACTGCAGCATTTAAAAACGACTCTGAAGACTTCAGTGACTTTTATGTCGCTTCCTTTTTCTTCTAAAAAAGTATTGGACCCAATAAATTAAGTGTATTTTAAATAACAAGATATTTTCTGTTAAAGCACTTTTTTTTTAAATATTAATTATTTTCAATCATATATCTCGCTTATGGTTAGTCCTACATGAAAAATGCAAATAACTATTTTGTAGGAAATTTTATCAGCTTGAATTTTAGTAAAAAGATAAAAATTGATAGGAGTAACTGTTTTCGAGATATAAGCAAGAAACCAAAACACTGTTACCTTAATTAAGCGTTTGCATATAAGCAAATTTAGTACTATTAGTATTATTATTATTAATGTTATTGTTATTAATATGACAACTAAAGACAACTCTGAAACCTTTAGTGACTTTTATGTCTTTTCCTTTTTCCTCTACTAAAGTGTTAGACACAATTAAATTAGTTTAATTTCAGTTTTTCAAACATTTTATTTTAAAGCAAATTTTTGTTAAATATTATTTATATCCAACTCTATAACTCGTTTATGGTTGGTCCTACAAGAAAAATGCAAATAACTATTTTGTAGGAAATTTTATCAGCTTTAATTTTGAAAAAAGACAAAAATTCATAGGAGTAACTGTTTTCGAGATATAAGCAAGAAACCAAAAAACTGTTACCTTAATAAAGCGCTTGCATATAAGCAGATTTAGTACTATTAGTATTATTATTATTAATGTTATTGTTATTAATATGACGACTAAAAACGATTCTGAAGACTTTGGTGACTTTTATGTCTTTTTCTTTTTTCTCTACTAAAGTGTTAGACACAATTAATTTAGTTTAATTTCAGTATTTCAAACATTTTATTTTTAAGCAAGTTTTTGTTAAATATTATTTATATCCAACTTTATAACTCGCTTATGGTTGGTCCTACAAGAAAATTGCAAATAACTATTTTGTAGGAAATGTTATCAGCTTTAATTTTGAAAAAAAGATAAAAATTGATAAGAGTAACTGTTTTCGAGATATAAGCAAAAAACCAAAGTAAAAACTGTTACCGTTTCAGAACAAAAATGTAATTCAGTTTTCAATGTTTGAGACGAAGACGAAAATGCAGCATTTAAAATCGACTCTGAAGACTTCAGTGACTTATATGTCACCCCCTTTTTTTTTTAATAAAGTATTGGACCTACTAAATTAAGTGTATTTTAAATCACAAGACATTTTCTGTTAAAGCACTTCTTTTTTAAATATTAATTATTTTCAATCTTATATCTCGCTTATGGTTAGTCCTACATAAAAAATGCAAATAACTATTTTGTAGGAAATTTTATCAGCTTAAATTTTAGTAAAAAAATAAAAATTGATAGGAGTAACTGTTTTCGAGATATGAGCAAGAAACCAAAACACTGTTACCTTAATTAAGCGTTTGCATATAAGCAAATATTGTACTATTAGTATTATTATTATTATTAATGTTATTGTTATTAATATGACGATTAAAGACAACTTTGAAACCTTTAGTGACTTTTATGTCTTCTTCTTTTTCCTCTACTAAAGTGTTAGACACAATTAAATTAGTTTAATTTCAGTTTTTCAAACATTTTATTTTAAAGCAAATTTTTGTTAAATATTATTTATATCCAACTCTATAACTCGCTTATGGTTGGTCCTACAAGAAAAATGCAAATAACTATTTTGTAGGAAATTTTATCAGCTTTAATTTTGACAGAAAGATAAAAATTGATAGGAGTAACTGTTTTCGAGATATAAGCAAAAAACCAATAAGAAAACTGTGACTGTTACTGAACAAAAATGTAATTCAGTTTTCAATGTTTGAGACGAAGACGAAACTGCAGCATTTAAAAACGACTCTGAAGACTTCAGTGACTTTTATGTCACTTCCTTTTTCTTCTAAAAAAGTATTGGACCCAATAAATTAAGTGTATTTTAAATAACAAGACATTTTCTGTTAAAGCACTTTTTTTTTAAATATTAATTATTTTCAATCATATATCTCGCTTATGGTTAGTCCTACATGAAAAATGCAAATAACTATTTTGTAGGAAATTTTATCAGCTTGAATTTTAGTAAAAAGATAAAAATTGATAGGAGTAACTGTTTTCGAGATATAAGCAAGAAACCAAAACACTGTTACCTTAATTAAGCGTTTGCATATAAGCAAATTTAGTACTATTAGTATTATTATTATTAATGTTATTGTTATTAATATGACAACTAAAGACAACTCTGAAACCTTTAGTGACTTTTATGTCTTTTCCTTTTTCCTCTACTGAAGTGTTAGACACAATTAAATTAGTTTAATTTCAGTTTTTCAAACATTTTATTTTAAAGCAAATTTTTGTTAAATATTATTTATATCCAACTCTATAACTCGTTTATGGTTGGTCCTACAAGAAAAATGCAAATAACTATTTTGTAGGAAATTTTATCAGCTTTAATTTTGAAAAAAAGACAAAAATTCATAGGAGTAACTGTTTTCGAGATATAAGCAAGAAACCAAAAAACTGTTACCTTAATAAAGCGCTTGCATATAAGCAGATTTAGTACTATTAGTATTATTATTATTAATGTTATTGTTATTAATATGACGACTAAAAACGATTCTGAAGACTTTGGTGACTTTTATGTCTTTTTCTTTTTTCTCTACTAAAGTGTTAGACACAATTAATTTAGTTTAATTTCAGTATTTCAAACATTTTATTTTTAAGCAAGTTTTTGTTAAATATTATTTATATCCAACTTTATAACTCGCTTATGGTTGGTCCTACAAGAAAAATGCAAATAACTATTTTGTAGGAAATGTTATCAGCTTTAATTTTGAAAGAAAGATAAAAATTGATAGGAGTAACTGTTTTCGAGATATAAGCAAAAAACCAAAGTAAAAACTGTTATCGTTTCAGAACAAAAATATAATTCAGTTTTCAATGTTTGAGACGAAGACGAAAATGCAGCATTTAAAATCGACTCTAAAGACTTCAGTGACTTATATGTCACCCCCTTTTTTTCTAATAAAGTATTGGACCTAATAAATTAAGTGTATTTTAAATCACAAGACATTTTCTGTTAAAGCACTTCTTTTTTAAATATTAATTATTTTCAATCTTATATCTCGCTTATGGTTAGTCCTACATAAAAAATGCAAATAATTATTTTGTAGGAAATTTTATCAGCTTGAATTATTAGTAAAAAGATAAAAATTGATAGGAGTAACTGTTTTCGAGATATGAGCAAGAAACCAAAACACTGTTACCTTAATTAAGCGTTTGCATATAAGCAAATTTAGTACTATTAGTATTATTATTATTAATGTTATTGTTATTAATATGACGATTAAAGACAACTTTGAAACCTTTAGTGACTTTTATGTCTTCTTCTTTTTCCTCTACTAAAGTGTTAGACACAATTAAATTAGTTTAATTTCAGTTTTTCAAACATTTTATTTTAAAGCAAATTTTTGTTAAATATTATTTATATCCAACTCTATAACTCGCTTATGGTTGGTCCTACAAAAAAAATGCAAATAACTATTTTGTAGGAAATTTTATCAGCTTTAATATTGAAAAAAAGATAAAAATTGATAGGAGTAACTGTTTTCGAGGTATAAGCAAGAAACCAAAAAACTGTTACCTTAATAAAGCGCTTGCATATAAGCAGATTTAGTACTATTAGTATTATTATTATTAACGTTATTGTTATTAATATGACGACTAAAAACGATTCTGAAGACTTTGGTGACTTTTATGTCATTTTCTTTTTTCTCTACTAAAGTGTTAGACTCAATTAATTTAGTTTAATTTCAGTTTTTCAAACATTTTATTTAAAGCAAATTTTTGTTAAATATTATTTATATCCAACTCTATAACTCGCTTATGGTTGGTCCTACAAGAAAAATGCAAACAACTATTTTGTAGGAAGCTTTATCAGCTTTAATTTTAAAAGAAAGATAAAAATTGATAGGAGTAACTGTTTTCGAGATATAAGCAAAAAACCAATAAGAAAACTGTAACAGTTACTGAACAAAAATGTAATTCAGTTTTCAATGTTTGAGACGAAGACGAAAATGCAGCATTTACAAACGACTCTAAAGACTTCAGTGACCTTTCTGTCACCTCTTTTTTCTTCTAATAAAGTATTGGACCCAATAAATTAAGTGTATTTTAAATCACAAGACATTTTCTGTTGAAGCACTTTTTTTTAAATTTTAATTATTTTCAAACTTATATCTCGCTTATGGTTAGTCCTACATTAAAAATGCAATTAACTATTTTGTAGGAAATTTTATCAGCTTTAATTTTAGTAAAATGATAAAAATTGATAGGAGTAACTGTTTTCGAGATATAAGCAAGAAACCAAAACACTGTTACCTTAATTAAGCGTTTGCATATAAGCAAATTTAGTACTATTAGTATTATTATTATTAATGTTATTGTTATTAATATTACGATTAAAGACAACTTTGAAACCTTTAGTGACTTTTATGTCTTCTTCTTTTTCCTCTACTAAAGTGTTAGACACAATTAAATTAGTTTAATTTCAGTTTTTCAAACATTTTATTTTAAAGCAAATTTTTGTTAAATATTATTTATATCCAACTCTATAACTCGCTTATGGTTGGTCCTACAAGAAAAATGCAAATAACTATTTTGTAAGAAATTTTATCAGCTTTAATTTTGAAAAAAAGATAAAAATTGATAGGAGTAACTGTTTTCGAGATATAAGCAAAAAACCAATAAGAAAACTGTGACTGTTACTGAACAAAAATGTAATTCGGTTTTCAATGTTTGAGACGAAGACGAAACTGCAGCATTTAAAAACGACTCTGAAGACTTCAGTGACTTTTATGTCACTTCCTTTTTCTTCTAATAAAGTATTGGACCCAATAAATTAAGTGTATTTTAAATCACAAGACATTTTCTGTTAAAGCACTTTTTTTTTAAATATTAATTATTTTCAATCATATATCTCGCTTATGGTTAGTCCTACATGAAAAATGCAAATAACTATTTTGTAGGAAATTTTATCAGCTTGAATTTTAGTAAAAAGATAAAAATTGATAGGAGTAACTGTTTTCGAGATATAAGCAAGAAACCAAATCACTGTTACCTTAATTAAGCGTTTGCATATAAGCAAATTTAGTACTATTAGTATTATTATTATTAATGTTATTGTTATTAATATGACAACTAAAGACAACTCTGAAACCTTTAGTGACTTTTATGTCTTTTCCTTTTTTCTCTACTAAAGTGTTAGACACAGTTAAATTAGTTTAATTTCAGTTTTTCAAACATTTTATTTTAAAGCAAATTTTTGTTAAATATTATTTATATCCAACTTCATAACTCGCTTATGGTTGGTCCTACAAGAAAAATGCAAATAACTATTTTGTAGAATATTTTATCAGCTTTAATTTTGAAAAAAAGACAAAAATTCATAGGAGTAACTGTTTTCGAGATATAAGCAAGAAACCAAAAAACTGTTACCTTAATAAAGCGCTTGCATATAAGCAGATTTAGTACTATTAGTATTATTATTATTAATGTTATTGTTATTAATATGACGACTAAAAACGATTCTGAAGACTTTGGTGACTTTTATGTCTTTTTCTTTTTTCTCTACTAAAGTGTTAGACACAATTAATTTAGTTTAATTTCAGTATTTCAAACATTTTATTTTTAAGCAAGTTTTTGTTAAATATTATTTATATCCAACTTTATAACTCGCTTATGGTTGGTCCTACAAGAAAAATGCAAATAACTATTTTGTAGGAAATGTTATCAGCTTTAATTTTGAAAGAAAGATAAAAATTGATAGGAGTAACTGTTTTCGAGATATAAGCAAAAAACCAAAGTAAAAACTGTTACCGTTTCAGAACAAAAATGTAATTCAGTTTTCAATGTTTGAGACGAAGACGAAAATGCAGCATTTAAAATCGACTCTGAAGACTTCAGTGACTTATATGTCACCCCCTTTTTTTTTTTAATAAAGTATTGGACCTAATAAATTAAGTGTATTTTAAATCACAAGACATTTTCTGTTAAAGCACTTTTTTTTTAAATATTAATTATTTTCAATCATATATCTCGCTTATGGTTAGTCCTACATGAAAAATGCAAATAACTATTTTGTAGGAAATTTTATCAGCTTGAATTTTAGTAAAAAGATAAAAATTGATAGGAGTAACTGTTTTCGAGATATAAGCAAGAAACCAAAACACTGTTACCTTAATTAAGCGTTTGCATATAAGCAAATTTAGTACTATTAGTATTATTATTATTAATGTTATTGTTATTAATATGACAACTAAAGACAACTCTGAAACCTTTAGTTACTTTTATGTCTTTTCCTTTTTTCTCTACTAAAGTGTTAGACACAGTTAAATTAGTTTAATTTCAGTTTTTCAAACATTTTATTTTAAAGCAAATTTTTGTTAAATATTATTTATATCCAACTCTATAACTCGCTTATGGTTGGTCCTACAAGAAAATTGCAAATAATTATTTTGTAGAATATTTTATCAGCTTTAATTTTGAAAGAAAGACAAAAATTCATAGGAGTAACTGTTTTCGAGATATAAGCAAGAAACCAAAAAACTGTTACCTTAATAAAGCGCTTGCATATAAGCAGATTTAGTACTATTAGTATTATTATTATTAATGTTATTGTTATTAATATGACGACTAAAAACGATTCTGAAGACTTTGGTGACTTTTATGTCTTTTTCTTTTTTCTCTACTAAAGTGTTAGACACAATTAATTTAGTTTAATTTCAGTATTTCAAACATTTTATTTTTAAGCAAGTTTTTGTTAAATATTATTTATATCCAACTTTATAACTCGCTTATGTTTGGTCCTACAAGAAAAATGCAATTAACTATTTTGTAGGAAATGTTATCAGCTTTAATTTTGAAAGAAAGATAAAAATTGATAGGAGTAACTGTTTTCGAGATATAAGCAAAAAACCAAAGTAAAAACTGTTACCGTTTCAGAACAAAAATGTAATTCAGTTTTCAATGTTTGAGACGAAGACGAAAATGCAGCATTTAAAATCGACTCTGAAGACTTCAGTGACTTATATGTTACCCCCTTTTTTTTTTAATAAAGTATTGAACCTAATAAATTAAGTGTATTTTAAATCACAAGACATTTTCTGTTAAAGCACTTCTTTTTTAAATATTAATTATTTTCAATCTTATATCTCGCTTATGGTTAGTCCTACATAAAAAATGCAAATAACTATTTTGTAGGAAATTTTATCAGCTTGAATTTCAGTAAAAAAATAAAAATTGATAGAAGTAACTGTTTTCGAGATATGAGCAAGAAACCAAAACACTGTTACCTTAATTAAGCGTTTGCATATAAGCAAATTTAGTACTATTAGTATTATTATTATTAATGTTATTGTTATTAATATGACGATTAAAGACAACTTTGAAACCTTTAGTGACTTTTATGTCTTTTTCTTTTTCCTCTACTAAAGTGTTAGACTCAATTAATTTAGTTTAATTTCGGTTTTTCAAACATTTTATTTTAAAGCAAATTTTTGTTAAATATTATTTATATCCAACTCTATAACTCGCTTATGGTTGGTCCTACAAAAAAATGCAAATAACTATTTTGTAGGAAATTTTATTAGCTTTAATTTTGAAAAAAAAATAAAAATTGATAGGAGTAACTGTTTTCGAGATATAAGCAAGAAACCAAAAAAATGTTACGTTAATTAAGCGTTTGCATATAAGCAAATTTAGTACTATTAGTATTATTATTATTAATGATATTGTTATTAATATGACGACTAAAGACGACTCTGAAACATTTAGCGACTTTTATGTCTTCTCCTTTTTCCTCTACTAAAGTGTTAGACACAATTAATTTAGTTTAATTCCGGTTTTTCAAGCATTTTATTTTAAAGCAAATTTTTGTTAAATATTATTTATATCCAACTCTATAACTCGTTTATGCTTGGTCCTACAAGAAAAATGTAAATAACTATTTTGTTGGAAATTTTATCAGCTTTAATTTTGAAAGAAAGATAAAATTTGATAGGAGTAACTGTTTTCGAGATATAAGCAAAAAACCAATAAGAAAACTGTAACTGTTACTGAACAAAAATGTAATTCAGTTTTCAATGTTTGAGACGAAGTCAAAAATGCAGCATTTAAAAACGACTCTGAAGACTTCAGTGACTTTTATGTCACCTCCTTTTTCTTCTAATAAAGTATTGGACCCAACAAATTAAGTGTATTTTAAATCACAAGACATTTTCTGTTAAAACACTTTTTTTTAATTAATAATTATTTTCAAACTTATATCTCGCTTATGGTTAGTTCTACATGAAAAATGCAAATAACTATTTTGTAGGAAATTTTATCACCTTTAATTTTGGTAAAAAAGTAAAAATTGATAGGATTAACTGTTTTCGAGATATAGGCAAAAAACAAAAAAACTGTTACCTTAACTAAGCGCTTGCATATAAGCAAATTTAGTACTACTAGTATTGTTATTATAAATGTTATTGTTATTAATATGACGACTAAAGACAACTTTAAGACTTTAGTGACTTTTATGTCTCCTCCTTTTTCCTCTACTAAAGTGTTAGACACAATTAATTTAGTTTAATTTCGGTTTTTCAAACATTTTATTTTAAAGCAAATTTTTGTTAAATATTAAAAACTATAAAATGGCTTAGATTGCCTAAAAACACAGATCACACATGATCTTTTGCATAAAAATGAGAAAACGCTCATGTAACACACAAAATAAGCTCCATTTTTCCTTTTTAAAAGTATTATTATTATTATTACTTTTGTTACTATTACTATTATTATTATTATTATTATTATTATTATTATTATTATTGTTATTATTATTATTATTATTATTATTATTATTATTATTATTATTATTATTATTAAAAACTTATATTAAACAGACAGAAAACGTCGTATTCTGACACAACTTAAAACACAGATCACACATGATCTTTTGCATAGAAATGAGAAAACGCTCATATAACACAAAATAAGCTTCATTTTGGCTTAGAAAACTAAGCTTACTTTTACTACTACTATTATTTTTATTTTTATTATTATTATTATTATTACTATTATTTTTATTATTATTATTACTATTATTATTATTATTATTATTATTATTATTATTATTATTATTATTAATATTATTATTATTAAAGACCGATTATAACTTTTGTATAGTAAATGTTTTTATACCAGTTTTAAAATGAGTTATTAATTTTAGACAATTTCTTGCCTAAAAACACAGATCACAGATGATCTCTTGCATAGAAATGAGAAAACGCTCAGATAACACAAAATAAGAATCATTTTTGCTTAGAAAAACTAAGCTTTAATTTAGAAAGAAATTTATTATTATAAGTATTATTATCATTATTATTATTATTATTATTATTATTATTATTATTGTTTTTTTTATTACTATTATTATTATTATTATTATTATTATTATTATTATTATTATTATTAACTTTTGTATAGTAAATGTTTTTATACCAGTTTTAAAATGAGTTATTAATTTTAATCAATTTCTTGCCTAAAAACACAGATCACAGATGATCTCTTGCATAGAAATGAGAAAACGCTCATATAACACACAAAATAAGCATCATTTTTGCTTAGAAAAACTAAGCTTTAATTTAGAAAGAAATTCATTATTATAAGTATTATTATCATTATTATTATTATTATTATTATTATTATTTCTTTTGTTACTATTATTATTATTATTATTATTATTATTATTACTATTATTATTATTATTATTACTATTATTATTATTATTATTATTATTATTATTATTATTAACTTTTGTATAGTAAATGTTTTTATACCAGTTTTAAAATGAGTTATTAATTTTAGACAATTTCTTGCCTAAAAATACAGATCACAGATGATTTCTTGCATAGAAATGAGAAAGCGCTCATATAACACACAAAATAAGCGTCATTTTTGCTTAGAAAACTAAGCTTACTTTTATTTCTATTATTATTTTTATTATTATTATTATTATTATTATTATTATTATTATTATTATTATTATTATTGTTATTATTATTATTATTATTATTATTGTTATTATTATTATTATTATTAAAAACTTATATTAAACAGACAGAAAACGTCGTATTCTGACACAAAAAAACGAATTACGTTATAGACTTGACGAGAACGGCGTATCTCGGACTCTTATAGGACTCTTATAGGGTCAAAAATTATCAGTTTGGATTAAAACAAATTATTTTTGTTGACTCTCAGTCTGAATTGTTCATCAGTTCAAACAAAAACGGCTTACTTTAGACGATCTTTTGCTTTGAACAAGAAAACTTACATCGAACAGACTAAAAACGTATTAATCTGGCATAAAAGAGCAATTTATGTATCACTTTGAATAAAGGCAGCTAATCCTATTCGTTTCATTGCTTAAAATAGACAAAATTGTTAATAAATCTAACAAAAACGCTGTATTCTAGCACAAAATACTAATCACATTATAGTTTCGACGAGAATAGCTTATTTGGAATGATTCTATGCTTCCAAACGAGTAAATTTTTAATAAACAGATGCCAAACATCATGTTTTGTCCTATAAAGACATTTTATATTGCAGTTTGTATTAAAACAAAATATTTTCGTTGATTCTTTGTTAGAAGCAGCAAACCTAACATTAAAGAATCTGAAAACTTTGTATTCGGACACAAACCACCGAATTTTGTTTCAGTTTAGACAAAAACGGTTGATTTTCGACAATATTTTGCTTTGAACAAGAAAGCTTATATCAAACTGACTAAAAACGTCTTATTTTAGCACAAAACAAAAGATTTGCGTTATAGTCTTAAAGCTGATTCATGCCACAGTTTGGATAAAAACCAATTATTTTTGTTAATTCATTGTTACAAACAAGAAACCTTACATCAAAGAAACTGAAAACCCCTTATTTAGGCACAGAAATTCGAATTACGTTTCAGTCTGGACAAAAACTGCTTATTTTAGACGATCCTTTGTTTTGAACACGAAAACTTACATTAAAAAGATTAAAAACGTCTTATTCTGGCTGAAAACTGCAAATTATATATTACTCTAGATAAAAGCAATTTATCCTGATTACTCCTTTACTTAGAATAGAGTAAACTTGTATAAAACTTAATGAAAACTTTAAATTTCGTCTCAAAGAAATAATTTACGTTATAGTTTTGACCAGCACTGTTTATTTCAAACGATTTTATGATTCGAAACTAATGAACTTTTATGGGGCAGATGCAAAACCACATATTACAATATAAAGCGTTGTTTTAAAGCAAATTATTACCTTTTGCAACAAGAAATTTCACGTCAAAGAAACTGAAAATATCGTATCCATGCACAGATATCGAATTACGTATCAGTTTAGGCAAATACAGCTTATTTTAAACGATTCCTTGCTATAAACAAGAAAAATTTTATCAAACATATTGAAAATGTCTTATTCTCGAAAATAGGAGCAAATTATGTATCAGTTTTAACAAAAGCGGATTACTCTGTTTGATTCTATGCTTAGAGTAGAGTAAACTACTATAAAACGTAATGAAAACTCTATATTCAAGCTCAAAAGAACAAATTACGTTATAGTTTTGACAAAAAAAAAATTATTTCGGACGACTACATATTTCGAAGTAAGCAAACTTTAATTGAACAAGTGCAAAAGCTAATACTTTGCTTTGAAATAACGATTTATGTGGTAATATGGTATTTTGCATCTGTCCTATAATAGTTTACTCGTTTCGCTCCATTGAATCATTCGAAATAAATTATTTTGACACAACGAAAATAATTTTTTTGTTTAAACTGTAACATGTCGTTTTTATAAAACGAACTAAGACGTTTGGCATCTGTTTAGTGAAAGTTTTCTCGTTTGGGGGCATAAAATCGTTTGAAATTAACAGTTCTGGTCAAAACTATAACGTAAATTATTTCTTTGAGACGAAATTTAAAGTTTTCATTAAGTTTTATACAAGTTTGCTCTATTCTAAGCAAAGGAGTAATCAGGATAAACTGTTTTTATCCAAAGTAATACATAATTTGCAGTTTTGAGCCAGAATAAGACGTTTTTAATCTTTTTAATGTAAGTTTTCGTGTTCAAAAGAAAGAATCGTCTAAAATAAGCAATTTGTGTCCAGACTGAAACGTAATTTGATTTTCTGGGCCTGAATAAGAGGTTTTCAGTTTCTTTGATGTAAGGTTTCTTGTTTGTAACAATGAATAAACGAAAATCATTGGTTTTAATCCAAACTGTGACATAAATCGTTTTTTAAAGGCGAAATCAGACGTTTTGCCTCTGTTCAGTGAAAGTATACTGGTTTCAAAGCATAGAATCGTTTGAAATTAACAGTTCTCGTCAAGACTATAAAGCAAATCTTTAAAGTGATACAAAGAAATAATTTACGTAATAGTTTTGACCAGAACTGTTAATTTCAAACGATTTTATGCCCCCAAACGAGAAAACTTTCACTAAACAGATGCCAAACGTCTTAGTTCGTTTTATAAAAGCGACTTATGTTACAGTTTAAACAAAAACAAATTATTTGTGTTGTTGTTGTGTCAAAATAATTTATTTCTAATGATTCAATGGAGCGAAACGGGTAAACTTTTATAGGACAGATGCAAAATATCATATTACCACATAAATCATTATTTTAAAGCAAAGTATTAGCTTTTGCACATGTTCAATTAAAGTTTGCTTACTTCGAAGTATGTAATCGTCCGAAATATTTTTTTTGTCAAAACTATAACGTAATTTGTTCTTTTGAGCTTGAATATAGAGTTTTCATTACGTTTTATAGTAGTTTACTCTACTCTAAGCATAGAATCAAACAGAGTAATCCGCTTTTGTTAAAACTGATACATAATTTGCTCTTATTTTCGAGAATAAGACGTTTTTAATATGCTTGATAAAATTTTTCTTGTTTATAGCAAGGAATCGTTTAAAATAAGCTGTATTTGCCTAAACTGATACGTAATTAGATATTTATGTATGGATACGAAGTTTTCAGTTTCTTTGACGTGAAATTTCTTGTTGCAAAAGGTAATACTTTGCTTTAAAACAACGCTTTATATGGTAATATGTGGTTTTGCATCTGCCCCATAAAAGTTCATTAGTTTCGAATCATAATTTCGTTTGAAATAAACAGTGCTGGTCAAAACTATAACGTAAATTATTTCTTTGAGACGAAATTTAAAGTTTTCATTAAGTTTTATACAAGTTTACTCTATTCTAAGTAAAGGAGTGATCAGGATAAATTGCTTTTATCTAGAGTAATATATAATTTGCAGTTTTCAGCCAGAATAAGACGTTTTTAATCTTTTTAATGTAAGTTTTCGTGTTCAAAACAAAGGATCGTCTAAAATAAGCAGTTTTTGTCCAGACTGAAACGTAATTCGAATTTCTGTGCCTAAATAAGGGGTTTTCAGTTTCTTTGATGTAAGGTTTCTTGTTTGTAACAATGAATTAACAAAAATAATTGGTTTTTATCCAAACTGTGGCATGAATCAGCTTTAAGACTATAACGCAAATCTTTTGTTTTGTGCTAAAATAAGACGTTTTTAGTCAGTTTGATATAAGCTTTCTTGTTCAAAGCAAAATATTGTCGAAAATCAACCGTTTTTGTCTAAACTGAAACAAAATTCGGTGGTTTGTGTCCGAATACAAAGTTTTCAGATTCTTTAATGTTAGGTTTGCTGCTTCTAACAAAGAATCAACGAAAATATTTTGTTTTAATACAAACTGCAATATAAAATGTCTTTATAGGACAAAACATGATGTTTGGCATCTGTTTATTAAAAATTTACTCGTTTGGAAGCATAGAATCATTCCAAATAAGCTATTCTCGTCGAAACTATAATGTAATTAGTATTTTGTGCTAGAATACAGCGTTTTTGTTAGATTTATTAACAATTTTGTCTATTTTAAGCAATGAAACGAATAGGATTAGCTGCCTTTATCCAAAGTGATACATAAATTGCTCTTTTATGCCAGATTAATACGTTTTTAGTCTGTTCGATGTAAGTTTTCCTGTTCAAAGCAAAAGATCGTCTAAAGTAAGCCGTTTTTGTTTGAACTGATGAACAATTCAGACTGAGAGTCAACAAAAATAATTTGTTTTAATCCAAACTGATAATTTTTGACCCTATAAGAGTCCTATAAGAGTCCGAGATACGCCGTTCTCGTCAAGTCTATAACGTAATTCGTTTTTTTGTGTCAGAATACGACGTTTTCTGTCTGTTTAATATAAGTTTTTAATAATAATAATAATAATAACAATAATAATAATAATAATAATAACAATAATAATAATAATAATAATAATAATAATAATAATAATAATAATAAAAATAATAATAGAAATAAAAGTAAGCTTAGATTTCTAAGCAAAAATGAAGCTTATTTTGTGTGTTATATGAGCGCTTTCTCATTTCTATGCAAGAAATCATCTGTGATCTGTATTTTTAGGCAAGAAATTGTCTAAAATTAATAACTCATTTTAAAACTGGTATAAAAACATTTACTATACAAAAGTTAATAATAATAATAATAATAATAATAATAATAATAATAATAATAATAATAATAATAATAATAATAATAATAGTAATAATAATAATAATAGTAATAAAAGAAATAATAATAATAATAATAATAATAATAATAATAATAATGATAATAATACTTATAATAATGAATTTCTTTCTAAATTAAAGCTTAGTTTTTCTAAGCAAAAATGATGCTTATTTTGTGTGTTATATGAGCGCTTTCTCATTTCTATGCAAGAAATCATCTGTGATCTGTATTTTTAGGCAAGAAATTGTCTAAAATTAATAACTCATTTTAAAACTGGTATAAAAACATTTACTATACAAAAGTTAATAATAATAATAATAATAATAATAATAATAATAATAGTAATAAAAGAAACAATAATAATAATAATAATAATAATAATAATAATAATAATAATAATAATAATAATAATAATAATAATAATAATAATAATAATAATAATAATAATAATAATAATGATAATAATACTTATAATAATGAATTTCTTTCTAAATTAAAGCTTAGTTTTTCTAAGCAAAAATGATGCTTATTTTGTGTGTTATATGAGCGTTTTCTCATTTCTATGCAAGAGATCATCTGTGATCTGTGTTTTTAGGCAAGAAATTGTCTAACATTAATAACTCATTTTAAAACTGGTATAAAAACATTTACTATACAAAAGTTATAATCGGTCTTTAATAAGAATAATATTAATAATAATAATAATAATAATAATAATAATAATAATAATAATAATAGTAATAATATTAATAAAAATAATAGTAATAATAATAGTAATAATAAAAATAAAAATAATAGTAGTAGTAAAAGTAAGCTTAGTTTTCTAAGCCAAAATGAAGCTTATTTTGTGTTATATGAGCGTTTTCTCATTTCTATGCAAAAGATCATGTGTGATCTGTGTTTTAAGTTGTGTCAGAATACGACGTTTTCTGTCTGTTTAATATAAGTTTTTAATAATAATAATAATAATAATAATAATAATAATAATAATAATAATAATAATAATAATAATAATAATAACAATAATAATAATAATAATAATAATAATAATAATAATAATAGTAATAGTAACAAAAGTAATAATAATAATAATACTTTTAAAAAGGAAAAATGGAGCTTATTTTGTGTGTTACATGAGCGTTTTCTCATTTTTATGCAAAAGATCATGTGTGATATGTGTTTTTAGGCAATCTAAGCCATTTTATAGTTTTTAATATTTAACAAAAATTTGCTTTAAAATAAAATGTTTGAAAAACCGAAATTAAACTAAATTAATTGTGTCTAACACTTTAGTAGAGGAAAAAGGAGGAGACATAAAAGTCACTAAAGTCTTAAAGTTGTCTTTAGTCGTCATATTAATAACAATAACATTTATAATAACAATACTAGTAGTACTAAATTTGCTTATGTGCAAGCGCTTAATTAAGGTAACAGTTTTTTTGTTTTTTGCCTATATCTCGAAAACAGTTACCCCTATCAATTTTTACTTTTTCACCAAAATTAAAGGTGATAAAATTTCCTACAAAATAGTTATTTGCATTTTTCATGTAGAACTAACCATAAGCGAGATATAAGTTTGAAAATAATTATTAATTAAAAAAAAGTGTTTTAACAGAAAATGTCTTGTGATTTAAAATACACTTAATTTGTTGGGTCCAATACTTTATTAGAAGAAAAAGGAGGTGACATAAAAGTCACTGAAGTCTTCAGAGTCGTTTTTAAATGCTGCATTTTTGACTTCGTCTCAAACATTGAAAACTGAATTACATTTTTGTTCAGTAACAGTTACAGTTTTCTTATTGGTTTTTTGCTTATATCTCGAAAACAGTTACTCCTATCAAATTTTATCTTTCTTTCAAAATTAAAGCTGATAAAATTTCCAACAAAATAGTTATTTACATTTTTCTTGTAGGACCAAGCATAAACGAGTTATAGAGTTGGATATAAATAATATTTAACAAAAATTTGCTTTAAAATAAAATGCTTGAAAAACCGGAATTAAACTAAATTAATTGTGTCTAACACTTTAGTAGAGGAAAAAGGAGAAGACATAAAAGTCACTAAATGTTTCAGAGTCGTCTTTAGTCGTCATATTAATAACAATAACATTAATAATAATAATACTAATAGTACTAAATTTGCTTATATGCAAACGCTTAATTAACGTAACATTTTTTTGGTTTCTTGCTTATATCTCGAAAACAGTTACTCCTATCAATTTTTATCTTTTTTTCAAAATTAAAGCTAATAAAATTTCCTACAAAATAGTTATTTGCATTTTTTTGTAGGACCAACCATAAGCGAGTTATAGAGTTGGATATAAATAATATTTAACAAAAATTTGCTTTAAAATAAAATGTTTGAAAAACCGAAATTAAACTAAATTAATTGAGTCTAACACTTTAGTAGAGGAAAAAGAAAAAGACATAAAAGTCACTAAAGATTTTAGAGTTGTCTTTAGTTGTCATATTAATAACAATAACATTAATAATAATAATACTAATAGTACTAAATTTGCTTATATGCAAACGCTTAATTAAGGTAACAGTGTTTTGGTTTCTTGCTTATATCTCGAAAACAATTACTCCTATCAATTTTTATCTTTTTACTAAAATTCAAGCTGATAAAATTTCCTACAAAATAGCTATTTGCATTTTTCTTGTAGGACCAACCATAAGCGAGTTATAGAGTTGGATATAAATAATATTTAACAAAAATTTGCTTTAAAATAAAATGTTTGAAAAACTGAAATTAAACTAATTTAATTGTGTCTAACACTTTAGTAGAGGAAAAAGAAGAAGACATAAAAGTCACTAAAAGTTTCAAAGTTGACTTTAATCGTCATATTAATAACAATAACATTAATAATAATAATACTAATAGTACTAAATTTGTTTATATGCAAACGCTTAATTAAGGTAACAGTGTTTTGGTTTCTTGCTCATATCTCAAAACAGTTACTCCTATCAATTTTTATCTTTTCACCAAAATTCAAGCTGATAAAATTTCCTACGAAATAGTTATTTGCATTTTTTATGTAGGACTAACCATAAGCGAGATATAAGATTGAAAATAATTAATATTTAAAAAAGAAGTGCTTTAACAGAAAATGTCTTGTGATTTAAAATACACTTAATTTATTAGGTCCAATACTTTATTAAAAAAAAAGGGGGTGACATATAAGTCACTGAAGTCTTCAGAGTCGATTTTAAATGCTGCATTTTCGTCTTCGTCTCAAACATTGAAAACTGATTTACATTTTTGTTCTGAAACGGTAACAGTTTGTACTTTGGTTTTTTGCTTATATCTCGAAAACAGTTACTCCTATCAATTTTTATCTTTCTTTCAAAATTAAAGCTGATAACATTTCCTACAAAATAGTTATTTGCATTTTTCTTGTAGGACCAACCATAAGCGAGTTATAAAGTTGGATATAAATAATATTTAACAAAAACTTGCTTAAAAATAAAATGTTTGAAATACTGAAATTAAACTAAATTAATTGTGTCTAACACTTTAGTAGAGAAAAAAGAAAAAGACATAAAAGTCACCAAAGTCTTCAGAATCGTTTTTAGTCGTCATATTAATAACAATAACATTAATAATAATAATACTAATAGTACTAAATCTGCTTATATGCAAGCGCTTTATTAAGGTAACAGTTTTTTGGTTTCTTGCTTATATCTCGAAAACAGTTACTCCTATGAATTTTTGTCTTTCTTTCAAAATTAAAGCTGATAAAATATTCTACAAAATAGTTATTTGCATTTTTCTTGTAGGACCAACCATAAGCGAGTTATAGAGTTGGATATAAATAATATTTAACAAAAATTTGCTTTAAAATAAAATGTTTGAAAAACTGAAATTAAACTAATTTAACTGTGTCTAACACTTTAGTAGAGAAAAAAGGAAAAGACATAAAAGTCACTAAAGGTTTCAGAGTTGTCTTTAGTTGTCATATTAATAACAATAACATTAATAATAATAATACTAATAGTACTAAATTTGCTTATATGCAAACGCTTAATTAAGGTAACAGTGTTTTGGTTTCTTGCTTATATCTCGAAAACAGTTACTCCTATCAATTTTTATCTTTTTACTAAAATTCAAGCTGATAAAATTTCCTACAAAATAGTTATTTGCATTTTTCATATAGGACTAACCATAAGCGAGATATATGATTGAAAATAATTAATATTTAAAAAAGAAGTGCTTTAACAGAAAATGTCTTGTGATTTAAAATACACTTAATTTATTAGGTCCAATACTTTATTAAAAAAAAAGGAAGTGACATAAAAGTCACTGAAGTCTTCAGAGTCGTTTTTAAATGCTGCAGTTTCGTCTTCCTCTCAAACATTGAAAACCGAATTACATTTTTGTTCAGTAACAGTCACAGTTTTCTTATTGGTTTTTTGCTTATATCTCGAAAACAGTTACTCCTATCAATTTTTATCTTTTTTTCAAAATTAAAGCTGATAAAATTTCCAACAAAATAGATATTTGCATTTTTCTTGTAGGACCAACCATAAGCGAGTTATAGAGTTGGATATAAATAATATTTAACAAAAATTTGCTTTAAAATAAAATGTTTGAAAAACTGAAATTAAACTAATCTAATTGTGTCTAACACTTTGGTAGAGGAAAAAGAAGAAGACATAAAAGTCACTAAAGGTTTCAAAGTTGTCTTTAATCGTCATATTAATAACAATAACATTAATAATAATAATACTAATAGTACTAAATTTGCTTATATGCAAACGCTTAATTAAGGTAACAGTGTTTTGGTTTCTTGCTCATATCTCGAAAACAGTTACTCCTATCAATTTTTATCTTTTTACTAAAATTCAAGCTGATAAAATTTCCTACAAAATAGTTATTTGCATTTTTTGTGTAGGACTAACCATAAGCGAGATATAAGATTGAAAATATTTAATATTTAAAAAAGAAGTGCTTTAACAGAAAATGTCTTGTGATTTAAAATACACTTAATTTATTAGGTCCAATACTTTATTAAAAAAAAAGGGGGTGACATATAAGTCACTGAAGTCTTCAGAGTCGATTTTAAATGCTGCATTTTCGTCTTCGTCTCAAACATTGAAAACTGAATTACATTTTTGTTCTGAAACGGTAACAGTTTTTACTTTGGTTTTTTGCTTATATCTCGAAAACAGTTACTCCTATCAATTTTTATCTTTCTTTCAAAATTAAAGCTGATAACATTTCCTACAAAATAGTTATTTGCATTTTTCTTGTAGAACCAACCATAAGCGAGTTATAAAGTTAGATATAAATCATATTTAACAAAAACTTGCTTAAAAATAAAATGTTTGAAATACTGAAATTAAACTAAATTAATTGTGTCTAACACTTTAGTAGAGAAAAAAGAAAAAGACATAAAAGTCACCAAAGTCTTCAGAATCGTTTTTAGTCGTCATATTAATAACAATAACATTAATAATAATAATACTAATAGTACTAAATCTGCTTATATGCAAGCGCTTTATTAAGGTAACAGTTTTTTGGTTTCTTGCTTATATCTCGAAAACAGTTACTCCTATGAATTTTTGTCTTTCTTTCAAAATTAAAGCTGATAAAATATTCTACAAAATAGTTATTTGCATTTTTCTTGTAGGACCAACCATAAGCGAGTTATAGAGTTGGATATAAATAATATTTAACAAAAATTTGCTTTAAAATAAAATGTTTGAAAAACTGAAATTAAACTAATTTAACTGTGTCTAACACTTTAGTAGAGAAAAAAGGAAAAGACATAAAAGTCACTAAAGGTTTCAGAGTTGTCTTTAGTTGTCATATTGATAACAATAACAATAATAATAATAATACTAATAGTACTAAATTTGCTTATATGCAAACGCTTAATTAAGGTAACAGTGTTTTGGTTTCTTGCTTATACCTCGAAAACAGTTACTCCTATCAATTTTTATCTTTTTACTAAAATTCAAGCTGATAAAATTTCCTACAAAATAGTTATTTGCATTTTTCATGTAGGACTAACCATAAGCGAGATATATGATTGAAAATAATTAATATTTAAAAAAAAAGTGCTTTAACAGAAAATGTCTTGTGATTTAAAATACACTTAATTTATTGAGTCCAATACTTTATTAGAAGAAAAAGGAAGTGACATAAAAGTCACTGAAGTCTTCAGAGTCGTTTTTAAATGCTGCAGTTTCGTCTTCGTCTCAAACATTGAAAACCGAATTACATTTTTGTTCAGTAACAGTCACAGTTTTCTTATTGGTTTTTTGCTTATATCTCGAAAACAGTTACTCCTATCAATTTTTATCTTTTTTTCAGAATTAAAGCTGATAAAATTTCCTACAAAATAGTTATTTGCATTTTTCTTGTAGGACCAACCATAAGCGAGTTATAGAGTTGGATATAAATAATATTTAACAAAAATTTGCTTTAAAATAAAATGTTTGAAAAACTGAAATTAAACTAATTTAATTGTGTCTAACACTTTAGTAGAGGAAAAAGAAGAAGACATAAAAGTCACTAAAGGTTTCAAAATTGTCTTTAATCGTCATATTAATAACAATAACATTAATAATAATAATACTAATAGTACTAAATTTGCTTATATGCAAACGCTTAATTAAGGTAACAGTGTTTTGGTTTCTTGCTCATATCTCGAAAACAGTTACTCCAATCAATTTTTATTTTTTTACTAAAATTTAAGCTGATAAAATTTCCTACAAAATAGTTATTTGCATTTTTTATGTAGGACTAACCATAAGCGAGATATAAGATTGAAAGTAATTAATATTTAAAAAAGAAGTGCTTTAACAGAAAATGTCTTGTGATTTAAAATACACTTAATTTATTAGGTCCAATACTTTATTAAAAAAAAAGGGGGTGACATATAAGTCACTGAAGTCTTCAGAGTCGATTTTAAATGCTGCATTTTCGTCTTCGTCTCAAACATTGAAAACTGAATTACATTTTTGTTCTGAAACGGTAACAGTTTTTACATTGGTTTTTTGCTTATATCTCGAAAACAGTTACTCCTATCAATTTTTATCTCTCTTTCAAAATTAAAGCTGATAACCTTTCCTACAAAATAGTTATTTGCATTTTTCTTGTAGGACCAACCATAAGCGAGTTATAAAGTTGGATATAAATAATATTTAACAAAAACTTGCTTAAAAATAAAATGTTTGAAATACTGAAATTAAACTAAATTAATTGTGTCTAACACTTTAGTAGAGAAAAAAGAAAAAGACATAAAAGTCACCAAAGTCTTCAGAATCGTTTTTAGTCGTCATATTAATAACAATAACATTAATAATAATAATACTAATAGTACTAAATCTGCTTATATGCAAGCGCTTTATTAAGGTAACAGTTTTTTGGTTTCTTGCTTATATTAATAATAATACTAATAGTACTAAATTTGCTTATATGCAAACGCTTAATTAAGGTAACAGTGTTTTGGTTTCTTGCTCATATCTCGAAAACAGTTACTCCTATCAACTTTTATCTTTTTACTAAAATTCAAGCTGATAAAATTTCCTACAAAATAATTATTTGCATTTTTTATGTAGGACTAACCATAAGCGAGATATAAGATTGAAAATAATTAATATTTAAAAAAGAAGTGCTTTAACAGAAAATGTCTTGTGATTTAAAATACACTTAATTTATTAGGTCCAATACTTTATTAGAAAAAAAGGGGGTGACATATAAGTCACTGAAGTCTTCAGAGTCGATTTTAAATGCTGCATTTTCGTCTTCGTCTCAAACATTAAAAACTGAATTACATTTTTGTTCTAAAACGGTAACAGTTTTTACATTGGTTTTTTGCTTATATCTCGAAAACAGTTACTCCTATCAATTTTTATCTTTCTTTCAAAATTAAAGCTGATAACATTTCCTACAAAATAGTTATTTGCATTTTTCTTGTAGGACCAACCATAAGCGAGTTATAAAGTTGGATATAAATAATATTTAACAAAAACTTGCTTAAAAATAAAATGTTTGAAATACTGAAATTAAACTAAATTAATTGTGTCTAACACTTTAGTAGAGAAAAAAGAAAAAGACATAAAAGTCACCAAAGTCTTCAGAATCGTTTTTAGTCGTCATATTTATAACAATAACATTAATAATAATAATACTAATAGTACTAAATCTGCTTATATGCAAGCGCTTTATTAAGGTAACAGTTTTTTGGTTTCTTGCTTATATCTCGAAAACAGTCACTCCTATGAATTTTTGTCTTTTTTTCAAAATTAAAGCTGATAAAATTTCCTACAAAATAGTTATTTGCATTTTTTTTGTAGGACCAACCATAAGCGAGTTATAGAGTTGGATATAAATAATTTTTAACAAAAATTTGCTTTAAAATAAAATGTTTGAAAAACTGAAATTAAACTAATTTAATTGTGTCTAACACTTTAGTAGAGAAAAAAGGAAAAGACATAAAAGTCACTAAAGGTTTCAGAGTTGTCTTTAGTTGTCATATTAATAACAATAACATTTATAATAATAATACTAATAGTACTAAATTTGCTTATATGCAAACGCTTAATTAAGGTAACAGTGTTTTGGTTTCTTGCTTATATCTCGAAAACAGTTACTCCTATCAATTTTTATCTTTTTAATAAAATTCAAGCTGATAAAATTTCCTATAAAATAGTTATTTGCATTTTTCATGTAGGACTAACCATAAGCGAGATATATGATTGAAAATAATTAATATTTAAAAAAAAAGTGCTTTAACAGAAAATGTCTTGTGATTTAAAATACACTTAATTTATTGGGTCCAATACTTTATTAGAAGAAAAAGGAAGTGACATAAAAGTCACTGAAGTCTTCAGAGTCGTTTTTAAATGCTGCAGTTTCGTCTTCGTCTCAAACATTGAAAACTGAATTACATTTTTGTTCAGTAACAGTCACAGTTTTCTTATTGGTTTTTTGCTTACATCTCGAAAACAGTTACTCCTATCAATTTTTATCTTTTTGTCAAAATTAAAGCTGATAAAATTTCCAACAAAATAGATATTTGCATTTTTCTTGTAGGATCAACCATAAGCGAGTTATAGAGTTGGATATAAATAATATTTAACAAAAATTTGCTTTAAAATAAAATGTTTGAAAAACTGAAATTAAACTAATTTAATTGTGTCTAACACTTTAGTAGAGGAAAAAGAAGAAGACATAAAAGTCACTAAAGGTTTCAAAGTTGTCTTTAATCGTCATATTAATAACAATAACATTAATAATAATAATACTAATAGTACTAAATTTGCTTATATGCAAACGCTTAATTAAGGTAACAGTGTTTTGGTTTCTTGCTCATATCTCGAAAACAGTTACTCCTATCAATTTTTATCTTTCTTTCAAAATTAAAGCTTATAACATTTCCTACAAAATAGTTATTTGCATTTTTCTTGTGGGACCAACCATAAGCGAGTTATAAAGTTGGATATAAATAATATTTAACAAAAACTTGCTTAAAAATAAAATGTTTGAAATACTGAAATTAAACTAAATTAATTGTGTCTAACACTTTAGTAGAGAAAAAAGAAAAAGACATAAAAGTCACCAAAGTCTTCAGAATCGTTTTTAGTCGTCATATTAATAACAATAACATTAATAATAATAATACTAATAGTACTAAATCTGCTTATATGCAAGCGCTTTATTAAGGTAACAATTTTTTGGTTTCTTGCTTATATCTCGAAAACAGTTACTCCTATGAATTTTTGTCTTTTTTTCAAAATTAAAGCTGATAAAATTTCCTACAAAATAGTTATTTGCATTTTTCTTGTAGGACCAACCATAAGCGAGTTATAGAGTTGGATATAAATAATTTTTAACAAAAATTTGCTTTAAAATAAAATGTTTGAAAAACTGAAATTAAACTAATTTAATTGTGTCTAACACTTTAGTAGAGGAAAAAGGAAAAGACATAAAAGTCACTAAAGGTTTCAGAGTTGTCTTTAGTTGTCAAATTAATAACAATAACATTAATAATAATAATACTAATAGTACTAAATTTGTTTATATGCAAACGCTTAATTAAGGTAACAGTGTTTTGGTTTCTTGCTTATATCTCGAAAACAGTTACTCCTATCAATTTTTATCTTTTTACTAAAATTCAAGCTGATAAAATTTCCTATAAAATAGTTATTTGCATTTTTCATGTAGGACTAACCATAAGCGAGATATATGATTGAAAATAATTAATATTTAAAAAAAAAGTGCTTTAACAGAAAATGTCTTGTGATTTAAAATACACTTAATTTATTGGGTCCAATACTTTATTAGAAGAAAAAGGAAGTGACATTAAAGTCACTGAAGTCTTCAGAGTCGTTTTTAAATGCTGCAGTTTCGTCTTCGTCTCAAACATTGAAAACTGAATTACATTTTTGTTCAGTAACAGTCACAGTTTTCTTATTGGTTTTTTGCTTATATCTCGAAAACAGTTACTCCTATCAATTTTTATCTTTCTGTCAAAATTAAAGCTGATAAAATTTCCTACAAAATAGTTATTTGCATTTTTCTTGTAGGACCAACCATAAGCGAGTTATAGAGTTGGATATAAATAATATTTAACAAAAATTTGCTTTAAAATAAAATGTTTGAAAAACTGAAATTAAACTAATTTTATTGTCTCTAACACTTTAGTAGAGGAAAAAGAAGAAGACATAAAAGTCACTAAAGGTTTCAAAGTTGTCTTTAATCGTCATATTAATAACAATAACATTAATAATAATAATACTAATAGTACTAAATTTGCTTATATGCAAACGCTTAATTAAGGTAACAGTGTTTTTGTTTCTAGCTCATATCTCGAAAACAGTTACTCCTATCAATTTTTATCTTTCTTTCAAAATTAAAGCTGATAACATTTCCTACAAAATAGTTATTTGCATTTTTCTTGTAGGACCAACCATAAGCGAGTTATAAAGTTGGATATAAATAATATTTAACAAAAACTTGCTTAAAAACAAAATGTTTGAAATACTGAAATTAAACTAAATTAATTGTGTCTAACACTTTAGTAGAGAAAAAAGAAAAAGACATAAAAGTCACCAAAGTCTTCAGAATCGTTTTTAGTCGTCATATTAATAACAATAACATTAATAATAATAATACTAATAGTACTAAATCTGCTTATATGCAAGCGCTTTATTAAGGTAACAATTTTTTGGTTTCTTGCTTATATCTCGAAAACAGTTACTCCTATGAATTTTTGTCTTTTTTTCAAAATTAAAGCTGATAAAATTTCCTACAAAATAGTTATTTGCATTTTTCTTGTAGGACCAACCATAAGCGAGTTATAGAGTTGGATATAAATAATTTTTAACAAAAATTTGCTTTAAAATAAAATGTTTGAAAAACTGAAATTAAACTAATTTAATTGTGTCTAACACTTTAGTAGAGGAAAAAGGAAAAGACATAAAAGTCACTAAAGGTTTCAGAGTTGTCTTTAGTTGTCAAATTAATAACAATAACATTAATAATAATAATACTAATAGTACTAAATTTGTTTATATGCAAACGCTTAATTAAGGTAACAGTGTTTTGGTTTCTTGCTTATATCTCGAAAACAGTTACTCCTATCAATTTTTATCTTTTTACTAAAATTCAAGCTGATAAAATTTCCTATAAAATAGTTATTTGCATTTTTCATGTAGGACTAACCATAAGCGAGATATATGATTGAAAATAATTAATATTTAAAAAAAAAGTGCTTTAACAGAAAATGTCTTGTGATTTAAAATACACTTAATTTATTGGGTCCAATACTTTATTAGAAGAAAAAGGAAGTGACATTAAAGTCACTGAAGTCTTCAGAGTCGTTTTTAAATGCTGCAGTTTCGTCTTCGTCTCAAACATTGAAAACTGAATTACATTTTTGTTCAGTAACAGTCACAGTTTTCTTATTGGTTTTTTGCTTATATCTCGAAAACAGTTACTCCTATCAATTTTTATCTTTCTGTCAAAATTAAAGCTGATAAAATTTCCTACAAAATAGTTATTTGCATTTTTCTTGTAGGACCAACCATAAGCGAGTTATAGAGTTGGATATAAATAATATTTAACAAAAATTTGCTTTAAAATAAAATGTTTGAAAAACTGAAATTAAACTAATTTAATTGTGTCTAACACTTTAGTAGAGGAAAAAGAAGAAAACATAAAAGTCACTAAAGGTTTCAAAGTTGTCTTTAATCGTCATATTAATAACAATAACATTAATAATAATAATACTAATAGTACTAAATTTGCTTATATGCAAACGCTTAATTAAGGTAACAGTGTTTTTGTTTCTAGCTCATATCTCGAAAACAGTTACTCCTATCAATTTTTATCTTTCTTTCAAAATTAAAGCTGATAACATTTCCTACAAAATAGTTATTTGCATTTTTTATGTAGGACTAACCATAAGCGAGATATAAGATTGAAAATAATTAATATTTAAAAAAGAAGTGCTTTAACAGAAAATGTCTTGTGATTTAAAATACACTTAATTTATTGGGTCCAATACTTTATTAGAAGAAAAAGGAAGTGACATAAAAGTCACTGAAGTCTTCAGAGTCGTTTTTAAATGCTGCAGTTTCGTCTTCGTCTCAAACATTGAAAACCGAATTACATTTTTGTTCAGTAACAGTCACAGTTTTCTTATTGGTTTTTTGCTTATATCTCGAAAACAGTTACTCCTATCAATTTTTATCTTTTTTTCAAAATTAAAGCTGATAAAATTTCATACAAAATAGTTATTTGCATTTTTCTTGTAGGACCAACCATAAGCGAGTTATAGAGTTGGATATAAATAATATTTAACAAAAATTTGCTTTAAAATAAAATGTTTGAAAAACTGAAATTAAACTAACTTAATTGTGTCTAACACTTTAGTAGAGGAAAAAGAAGACGACATAAAAGTCACTAAAGGTTTCAAAGTTGTCTTTAATCGTCATATTAATAACAATAACATTAATAATAATAATACTAATAGAACTAAATTTGCTTATATGCAAACGCTTAATTAAGGTAACAGTGTTTTGGTTTCTTGCTTATATCTCGAAAACAGTTACTCCTATGAATTTTTGTCTTTCTTTCAAAATTAAAGCTGATAAAATAAGCGAGATATAAGATTGAAAATAATTAATATTTAAAAAAGAAGTGCTTTAACAGAAAATGTCTTGTGATTTAAAATACACTTAATTTATTAGGTCCAATACTTTATTAGAAAAAAAGGGGGTGACATATAAGTCACTGAAGTCTTCAGAGTCGATTTTAAATGCTGCATTTTCGTCTTCGTCTCAAACATTAAAAACTGAATTACATTTTTGTTCTAAAACGGTAACAGTTTTTACATTGGTTTTTTGCTTATATCTCGAAAACAGTTACTCCTATCAATTTTTATCTTTCTTTCAAAATTAAAGCTGATAACATTTCCTACAAAATAGTTATTTGCATTTTTCTTGTAGGACCAACCATAAGCGAGTTATAAAGTTGGATATAAATAATATTTAACAAAAACTTGCTTAAAAATAAAATGTTTGAAATACTGAAATTAAACTAAATTAATTGTGTCTAACACTTTAGTAGAGAAAAAAGAAAAAGACATAAAAGTCACCAAAGTCTTCAGAATCGTTTTTAGTCGTCATATTTATAACAATAACATTAATAATAATAATACTAATAGTACTAAATCTGCTTATATGCAAGCGCTTTATTAAGGTAACAGTTTTTTGGTTTCTTGCTTATATCTCGAAAACAGTCACTCCTATGAATTTTTGTCTTTTTTTCAAAATTAAAGCTGATAAAATTTCCTACAAAATAGTTATTTGCATTTTTTTTGTAGGACCAACCATAAGCGAGTTATAGAGTTGGATATAAATAATTTTTAACAAAAATTTGCTTTAAAATAAAATGTTTGAAAAACTGAAATTAAACTAATTTAATTGTGTCTAACACTTTAGTAGAGAAAAAAGGAAAAGACATAAAAGTCACTAAAGGTTTCAGAGTTGTCTTTAGTTGTCATATTAATAACAATAACATTTATAATAATAATACTAATAGTACTAAATTTGCTTATATGCAAACGCTTAATTAAGGTAACAGTGTTTTGGTTTCTTGCTTATATCTCGAAAACAGTTACTCCTATCAATTTTTATCTTTTTAATAAAATTCAAGCTGATAAAATTTCCTATAAAATAGTTATTTGCATTTTTCATGTAGGACTAACCATAAGCGAGATATATGATTGAAAATAATTAATATTTAAAAAAAAAGTGCTTTAACAGAAAATGTCTTGTGATTTAAAATACACTTAATTTATTGGGTCCAATACTTTATTAGAAGAAAAAGGAAGTGACATAAAAGTCACTGAAGTCTTCAGAGTCGTTTTTAAATGCTGCAGTTTCGTCTTCGTCTCAAACATTGAAAACTGAATTACATTTTTGTTCAGTAACAGTCACAGTTTTCTTATTGGTTTTTTGCTTACATCTCGAAAACAGTTACTCCTATCAATTTTTATCTTTTTGTCAAAATTAAAGCTGATAAAATTTCCAACAAAATAGATATTTGCATTTTTCTTGTAGGATCAACCATAAGCGAGTTATAGAGTTGGATATAAATAATATTTAACAAAAATTTGCTTTAAAATAAAATGTTTGAAAAACTGAAATTAAACTAATTTAATTGTGTCTAACACTTTAGTAGAGGAAAAAGAAGAAGACATAAAAGTCACTAAAGGTTTCAAAGTTGTCTTTAATCGTCATATTAATAACAATAACATTAATAATAATAATACTAATAGTACTAAATTTGCTTATATGCAAACGCTTAATTAAGGTAACAGTGTTTTGGTTTCTTGCTCATATCTCGAAAACAGTTACTCCTATCAATTTTTATCTTTCTTTCAAAATTAAAGCTTATAACATTTCCTACAAAATAGTTATTTGCATTTTTCTTGTGGGACCAACCATAAGCGAGTTATAAAGTTGGATATAAATAATATTTAACAAAAACTTGCTTAAAAATAAAATGTTTGAAATACTGAAATTAAACTAAATTAATTGTGTCTAACACTTTAGTAGAGAAAAAAGAAAAAGACATAAAAGTCACCAAAGTCTTCAGAATCGTTTTTAGTCGTCATATTAATAACAATAACATTAATAATAATAATACTAATAGTACTAAATCTGCTTATATGCAAGCGCTTTATTAAGGTAACAATTTTTTGGTTTCTTGCTTATATCTCGAAAACAGTTACTCCTATGAATTTTTGTCTTTTTTTCAAAATTAAAGCTGATAAAATTTCCTACAAAATAGTTATTTGCATTTTTCTTGTAGGACCAACCATAAGCGAGTTATAGAGTTGGATATAAATAATTTTTAACAAAAATTTGCTTTAAAATAAAATGTTTGAAAAACTGAAATTAAACTAATTTAATTGTGTCTAACACTTTAGTAGAGGAAAAAGGAAAAGACATAAAAGTCACTAAAGGTTTCAGAGTTGTCTTTAGTTGTCAAATTAATAACAATAACATTAATAATAATAATACTAATAGTACTAAATTTGTTTATATGCAAACGCTTAATTAAGGTAACAGTGTTTTGGTTTCTTGCTTATATCTCGAAAACAGTTACTCCTATCAATTTTTATCTTTTTACTAAAATTCAAGCTGATAAAATTTCCTATAAAATAGTTATTTGCATTTTTCATGTAGGACTAACCATAAGCGAGATATATGATTGAAAATAATTAATATTTAAAAAAAAAGTGCTTTAACAGAAAATGTCTTGTGATTTAAAATACACTTAATTTATTGGGTCCAATACTTTATTAGAAGAAAAAGGAAGTGACATTAAAGTCACTGAAGTCTTCAGAGTCGTTTTTAAATGCTGCAGTTTCGTCTTCGTCTCAAACATTGAAAACTGAATTACATTTTTGTTCAGTAACAGTCACAGTTTTCTTATTGGTTTTTTGCTTATATCTCGAAAACAGTTACTCCTATCAATTTTTATCTTTCTGTCAAAATTAAAGCTGATAAAATTTCCTACAAAATAGTTATTTGCATTTTTCTTGTAGGACCAACCATAAGCGAGTTATAGAGTTGGATATAAATAATATTTAACAAAAATTTGCTTTAAAATAAAATGTTTGAAAAACTGAAATTAAACTAATTTAATTGTCTCTAACACTTTAGTAGAGGAAAAAGAAGAAGACATAAAAGTCACTAAAGGTTTCAAAGTTGTCTTTAATCGTCATATTAATAACAATAACATTAATAATAATAATACTAATAGTACTAAATTTGCTTATATGCAAACGCTTAATTAAGGTAACAGTGTTTTTGTTTCTAGCTCATATCTCGAAAACAGTTACTCCTATCAATTTTTATCTTTCTTTCAAAATTAAAGCTGATAACATTTCCTACAAAATAGTTATTTGCATTTTTCTTGTAGGACCAACCATAAGCGAGTTATAAAGTTGGATATAAATAATATTTAACAAAAACTTGCTTAAAAACAAAATGTTTGAAATACTGAAATTAAACTAAATTAATTGTGTCTAACACTTTAGTAGAGAAAAAAGAAAAAGACATAAAAGTCACCAAAGTCTTCAGAATCGTTTTTAGTCGTCATATTAATAACAATAACATTAATAATAATAATACTAATAGTACTAAATCTGCTTATATGCAAGCGCTTTATTAAGGTAACAATTTTTTGGTTTCTTGCTTATATCTCGAAAACAGTTACTCCTATGAATTTTTGTCTTTTTTTCAAAATTAAAGCTGATAAAATTTCCTACAAAATAGTTATTTGCATTTTTCTTGTAGGACCAACCATAAGCGAGTTATAGAGTTGGATATAAATAATTTTTAACAAAAATTTGCTTTAAAATAAAATGTTTGAAAAACTGAAATTAAACTAATTTAATTGTGTCTAACACTTTAGTAGAGGAAAAAGGAAAAGACATAAAAGTCACTAAAGGTTTCAGAGTTGTCTTTAGTTGTCAAATTAATAACAATAACATTAATAATAATAATACTAATAGTACTAAATTTGTTTATATGCAAACGCTTAATTAAGGTAACAGTGTTTTGGTTTCTTGCTTATATCTCGAAAACAGTTACTCCTATCAATTTTTATCTTTTTACTAAAATTCAAGCTGATAAAATTTCCTATAAAATAGTTATTTGCATTTTTCATGTAGGACTAACCATAAGCGAGATATATGATTGAAAATAATTAATATTTAAAAAAAAAGTGCTTTAACAGAAAATGTCTTGTGATTTAAAATACACTTAATTTATTGGGTCCAATACTTTATTAGAAGAAAAAGGAAGTGACATTAAAGTCACTGAAGTCTTCAGAGTCGTTTTTAAATGCTGCAGTTTCGTCTTCGTCTCAAACATTGAAAACTGAATTACATTTTTGTTCAGTAACAGTCACAGTTTTCTTATTGGTTTTTTGCTTATATCTCGAAAACAGTTACTCCTATCAATTTTTATCTTTCTGTCAAAATTAAAGCTGATAAAATTTCCTACAAAATAGTTATTTGCATTTTTCTTGTAGGACCAACCATAAGCGAGTTATAGAGTTGGATATAAATAATATTTAACAAAAATTTGCTTTAAAATAAAATGTTTGAAAAACTGAAATTAAACTAATTTAATTGTGTCTAACACTTTAGTAGAGGAAAAAGAAGAAAACATAAAAGTCACTAAAGGTTTCAAAGTTGTCTTTAATCGTCATATTAATAACAATAACATTAATAATAATAATACTAATAGTACTAAATTTGCTTATATGCAAACGCTTAATTAAGGTAACAGTGTTTTTGTTTCTAGCTCATATCTCGAAAACAGTTACTCCTATCAATTTTTATCTTTCTTTCAAAATTAAAGCTGATAACATTTCCTACAAAATAGTTATTTGCATTTTTTATGTAGGACTAACCATAAGCGAGATATAAGATTGAAAATAATTAATATTTAAAAAAGAAGTGCTTTAACAGAAAATGTCTTGTGATTTAAAATACACTTAATTTATTGGGTCCAATACTTTATTAGAAGAAAAAGGAAGTGACATAAAAGTCACTGAAGTCTTCAGAGTCGTTTTTAAATGCTGCAGTTTCGTCTTCGTCTCAAACATTGAAAACCGAATTACATTTTTGTTCAGTAACAGTCACAGTTTTCTTATTGGTTTTTTGCTTATATCTCGAAAACAGTTACTCCTATCAATTTTTATCTTTTTTTCAAAATTAAAGCTGATAAAATTTCATACAAAATAGTTATTTGCATTTTTCTTGTAGGACCAACCATAAGCGAGTTATAGAGTTGGATATAAATAATATTTAACAAAAATTTGCTTTAAAATAAAATGTTTGAAAAACTGAAATTAAACTAACTTAATTGTGTCTAACACTTTAGTAGAGGAAAAAGAAGACGACATAAAAGTCACTAAAGGTTTCAAAGTTGTCTTTAATCGTCATATTAATAACAATAACATTAATAATAATAATACTAATAGAACTAAATTTGCTTATATGCAAACGCTTAATTAAGGTAACAGTGTTTTGGTTTCTTGCTTATATCTCGAAAACAGTTACTCCTATGAATTTTTGTCTTTCTTTCAAAATTAAAGCTGATAAAATAAGCGAGATATAAGATTGAAAATAATTAATATTTAAAAAAGAAGTGCTTTAACAGAAAATGTCTTGTGATTTAAAATACACTTAATTTATTAGGTCCAATACTTTATTAGAAAAAAAAGGGGGTGACATATAAGTCACTGAAGTCTTCAGAGTCGATTTTAAATGCTGCATTTTCGTCTTCGTCTCAAACATTGAAAACTAAATTACATTTTTGTTCTGAAACGGTAACAGTTTTTACTTTGGTTTTTTGCTTATATCTCGAAAACAGTTACTCCTATCAATTTTTATCTTTCTTTCAAAATTAAAGCTGATAATATTTCCTACAAAATAGTTATTTGCATTTTTCTTGTAGGACCAACCATAAGCGAGTTATAAAGTTGGATATAAATAATATTTAACAAAAACTTGCTTAAAAATAAAATGTTTGAAATACTGAAATTAAACTAAATTAATTGTGTCTAACACTTTAGTAGAGAAAAAAGAAAAAGACATAAAAGTCACCAAAGTCTTCAGAATCGTTTTTAGTCGTCATATTAATAACAATAACATTAATAATAATAATATTAACAGTACTAAATCTGCTTATATGCAAGCGCTTTATTAAGGTAACAGTTTTTTGGTTTCTTGCTTATATCTCGAAAACAGTTACTCCTATGAATTTTTGTCTTTCTTTCAAAATTAAAGCTGATAAAATATTCTACAAAATAGTTATTTGCATTTTTCTTGTAGGACCAACCATAAGCGAGTTATAGAGTTGGATATAAATAATATATAACAAAAATTTGCTTTAAAATAAAATGTTTGAAAAACTGAAATTAAACTAATTTAACTGTGTCTAACACTTTAGTAGAGGAAAAAGGAAAAGACATAAAAGTCACTAAAGGTTTCAGAGTTGTCTTTAGTTGTCATATTAATAACAATAACATTAATAATAATAATACAAATAGAACTAAATTTGCTTATATGCAAACGCTTAATTAAGGTAACAGTGTTTTGGTTTCTTGCTCATATCTCGAAAACAGTTACTCCTATCAATTTTTATCTTTTTACTAAAATTCAAGCTGATAAAATTTCCTACAAAATAGTTATTTGCATTTTTTATGTAGGACTAACCATAAGCGAGATATAAGATTGAAAATAATTAATATTTAAAAAAGAAGTGCTTTAACAGAAAATGTCTTGTGATTTAAAATACACTTAATTTATTAGGTCCAAAACTTTATTAGAAAAAAAAGAGGGTGACATATAAGTCACTGAAATCTTCAGAGTCGATTTTAAATGCTGCATTTTCGTCTTCGTCTCAAACATTGAAAACTAAATTACATTTTTGTTCTGAAACGGTAACAGTTTTTACTTTGGTTTTTTGCTTATATCTCGAAAACAGTTACTCCTATCAATTTTTATCTTTCTTTCAAAATTAAAGCTGATAATATTTCCTACAAAATAGTTATTTGCATTTTCCTTGTAGGAACAACCATAAGCGAGTTATAAAGTTGGATATAAATAATATTTAACAAAAACTTGCTTAAAAATAAAATGTTTGAAATACTGAAATTAAACTAAATTAATTGTGTCTAACACTTTAGTAGAGAAAAAAGAAAAAGACATAAAAATCACCAAAGTCTTCAGAATCGTTTTTAGTCGTCATATTAATAACAATAACATTAATAATAATAATACTAACAGTACTAAATCTGCTTATATGCAAGCGCTTTATTAAGGTAACAGTTTTTTGGTTTCTTGCTTATATCTCGAAAACAGTTACTCCTATGAATTTTTGTCTTTCTTTCAAAATTAAAGCTGATAAAATATTCTACAAAATAGTTATTTGCATTTTTCTTGTAGGACCAACCATAAGCGAGTTATAGAGTTGGATATAAATAATATATAACAAAAATTTGCTTTAAAATAAAATGTTTGAAAAACTGAAATTAAACTAATTTAACTGTGTCTAACACTTTAGTAGAGGAAAAAGGAAAAGACATAAAAGTCACTAAAGGTTTCAGAGTTGTCTTTAGTTGTCATATTAATAACAATAACATTAATAATAATAATACTAATAGTACTAAATTTGCATATATGCAAACGCTTAATTAAGGTAACAGTGTTTTGGTTTCTTGCTTATATCTCGAAAACAGTTACTGCTATCAATTTTTTTCTTTTTACTAAAATTCAAGCTGATAAAATTTCCTACAAAATAGTTATTTGCATTTTTCATGTAGGACTAACCATAAGCGAGATATAAGTTTGAAAATAATTAATATTTAAAAAAAAAGTGCTTTAACAGAAAATGTCTTGTGATTTAAAATACACTTAATTTATTAGGTCCAATACTTTATTAGAAGAAAAAGGGGGTGACATATAAGTCACTGAAGTCTTCAGAGTCGATTGTAAATGCTGCATTTTCGTCATCGTCTCAAACATTGAAAACTGAATTACATTTTTGTTCTGAAACCTTAACAGTTTTCACTTTGGTTTTTTGCTTATATCTCGAAAACAATTACTCCTATCAGTTTTTATCTTTTTTTCAAAATAAAGCTGATAAAATTTCCTACAAAATAGTTATTTGCATTTTTCTTGTAGGACCAACCATCAGCGAGTTATAAAGTTGGATATAAATAATATTTAACAAAAACTTGCTTAAAAATTAAATGTTTGAAAATGAATTTAATTTTTAAGCAAGTTTTTGTTAAATATTATTTATATCCAACTTTATAACTCGCTGATGGTTGGTCCTACAAGAAAAATGCAAATAACTATTTTGTAGGAAATTTTTTCAGCTTTATTTTAAAAAAAAAATAAAAACTGATAGGAGTAATTGTTTTCGAGATATAAGCAAAAAACCAAAGTGAAAACTGTTACCGTTTCAGAACAAAAATGTAATTCAGTTTTCAATATTTGAGACGAAGACGAAAATGCAGCATTTACAATCGACTCTGAAGACTTCAGTGACTTATATGTCACCCCCTTTTTCTTCTAATAAAGTATTGGACCTAATAAATTAAGTGTATTTTAAATCACAAGACATTTTCTGTTAAAGCACTTTTTTTTTAAATATTAATTATTTTCAAACTTATATCTCGCTTATGGTTAGTCCTACATGAAAAATGCAAATAACTATTTTGTAGGAAATTTTATCAGCTTGAATTTTAGTAAAAAAATAAAAATTGATAGGAGTAACTGTTTTCGAGATATAAGCAAGAAACCAAAACACTGTTACCTTAATTAAGCGTTTGCATATAAGCAAATTTAGTACTATTAGTATTATTATTAATGTTATTGTTATTAATATGACAACTAAAGACAACTCTGAAACTTTTAGTGATTTTAATGTCTTTTCCTTTTTCCTCTACTAAAGTGTTAGACACAGTTAAATTAGTTTAATTTCAGTTTTTCAAACATTTTATTTTAAAGCAAATTTTTGTTATATATTATTTATATCCAACTCTATAACTCGCTTATGGTTGGTCCTACAAGAAAAATGCAAATAACTATTTTGTAGAATATTTTATCAGCTTTAATTTTGAAAGAAAGACAAAAATTCATAGGAGTAACTGTTTTCGAGATATAAGCAAGAAACCAAAAAACTGTTACCTTAATAAAGCGCTTGCATATAAGCAGATTTAGGAATGTTAGTATTATTATTATTAATGTTATTGTTATTAATATGACGACTAAAAACGATTCTGAAGATTTTGGTGACTTTTATGTCTTTTTCTTTTTTCTCTACTAAAGTGTTAGACACAATTAATTTAGTTTAATTTCAGTATTTCAAACATTTTATTTTTAAGCAAGTTTTTGTTAAATATTATTTATATCCAACTTTATAACTCGCTTATGGTTGGTCCTACAAGAAAAATGCAAATAACTATTTTGTAGGAAATGTTATCAGCTTTAATTTTGAAGAAAAGATAAAAATTGATAGGAGTAACTGTTTTCGAGATATAAGCAAAAAACCAAAGTAAAAACTGTTACCGTTTCAGAACAAAAATGTAATTCAGTTTTCAATGTTTGAGACGAAGACGAAAATGCAGCATTTAAAATCGACTCTGAAGACTTCAGTGACTTATATGTCACCCCCTTTTTTTTCTAATAAAGTATTGGACCTAATAAATTAAGTGTATTTTAAATCACAAGACATTTTCTGTTAAAGCACTTCTTTTTTAAATATTAATTATTTTCAATCTTATATCTCGCTTATGGTTAGTCCTACATAAAAAATGCAAATAACTATTTTGTAAGAAATTTTATCAGCTTAAATTTTAGTAAAAAGATAAAAATTGATAGGAGTAACTGTTTTCGAGATATGAGCAAGAAACCAAAACACTGTTACCTTAATTAAGCGTTTGCATATAAGCAAATTTAGTACTATTAGTATTATTATTATTAATGTTATTGTTATTAATATGACGATTAAAGACAACTTTGAAACCTTTAGTGACTTTTATGTCTTCTTCTTTTTCCTCTACTAAAGTGTTAGACACAATTAAATTAGTTTAATTTCAGTTTTTCAAACATTTTATTTTAAAGCAAGTTTTTGTTAAATATTATTTATATCCAACTTTATAACTCGCTTATGGTTGGTCCTACAAGAAAAATGCAAATAACTATTCTGTAGAATATTTTATCAGCTTTAATTTTGAAAGAAAGACAAAAATTCATAGGAGTAACTGTTTTCGAGATATAAGCAAGAAACCAAAAAACTGTTACCTTAATAAAGCGCTTGCATATAAGCAGATTTAGTACTATTAGTATTATTATTATTAATGTTATTGTTATTAATATGACGACTAAAAACGATTCTGAAGACTTTGGTGACTTTTATGTCCTTTTCTTTTTTCTCTACTAAAGTGTTAGACACAATTAATTTAGTTTAATTTCAGTATTTCAAACATTTTATTTTTAAGCAAGTTTTTGTTAAATATTATTTATATCCAACTCTATAACTCGCTTATGGTTGGTCCTACAAGAAAAATGCAAATAACTATTTTGTAGGAAATTTTATCAGCTTTAATTTTGACAGAAAGATAAAAATTGATAGGAGTAACTGTTTTCGAGATATAAGCAAAAAACCAATAAGAAAACTGTGACTGTTACTGAACAAAAATGTAATTCAGTTTTCAATGTTTGAGACGAAGACAAAACTGCAGCATTTAAAAACGACTCTGAAGACTTCAGTGACTTTTATGTCACTTCCTTTTTCTTCTAATAAAGTATTGGACCCAATAAATTAAGTGTATTTTAAATCACAAGACATTTTCTGTTAAAGCACTTTTTTTTTAAATATTAATTATTTTCAATCATATATCTCGCTTATGGTTAGTCCTACATGAAAAATGCAAATAACTATTTTGTAGGAAATTTTATCAGCTTAAATTTTAGTAAAAAGATAAAAATTGATAGAAGTAACTGTTTTCGAGATATAAGCAAGAAACCAAAACACTGTTACCTTAATTAAGCGTTTGCATATAAGCAAATTTAGTACTATTAGTATTATTATTATTAATGTTATTGTTATTAATATGACAACTAAAGACAACTCTGAAACTTTTAGTGACTTTTATGTCTTTTCCTTATTCCTCTACTAAAGTGTTAGACACAATTAAATTAGTTTAATTTCAGTTTTTCAAACATTTTATTTTAAAGCAAATTTTTGTTAAAAATTATTTATATCCAACTCTATAACTCGCTTATGGTTGGTCCTACAAGAAAAATGCAAATAACTATTTTGTAGGAAATTTTATCAGCTTTAATTTTGAAAAAAAGACAAAAATTCATAGGAGTAACGGTTTTCGAGATATAAGCAAGAAACCAAAAAACTGTTACCTTAATAAAGCGCTTGCATATAAGCAGATTTAGTACTATTAGTATTATTATTATTAATGTTATTGTTATTAATATGACGACTAAAAACGATTCTGAAGACTGGTGACATTTATGTCTTTTTCTTTTTTCTCTACTAAAGTGTTAGACACAATTAATTTAGTTTAATTTCAGTATTTCAAACATTTTATTTTTAAGCAAGTTTTTGTTAAATATTATTTATATCCAACTTTATAACTCGCTTATGGTTGGTCCTACAAGAAAAATGCAAAAAATTATTTTGTAGGAAATGTTATCAGCTTTAATTTTGAAAGAAAGATAAAAATTGATAGGAGTAACTGTTTTCGAGATATAAGCAAAAAACGAAAGTAAAAACTGTTACCGTTTCAGAACAAAAATGTAATTCAGTTTTCAATGTTTGAGACGAAGACGAAAATGCAGCATTTAAAATCGACTCTGAAGACTTCAGTGACTTATATGTCACCCCCTTTTTTTCTAATAAAGTATTGGACCTAATAAATTAAGTGTATTTTAAATCACAAGACATTTTCTGTTAAAGCACTTCTTTTTTAAATATTAATTATTTTCAATCTTATATCTCGCTTATGGTTAGTCCTACATAAAAAATGCAAATAATTATTTTGTAGGAAATTTTATCAGCTTGAATTTTAGTAAAAAGATAAAAGTTGATAGGAGTAACTGTTTTCGAGTTATGAACAAGAAACCAAAACACTGTTACCTTAATTAAGCGTTTGCATATAAGCAAATTTAGTACTATTAGTATTATTATTATTAATGTTATTGTTATTAATATGACGATTAAAGACAACTTTGAAACCTTTAGTGACTTTTATGTCTTCTTCTTTTTCCTCTACTAAAGTGTTAGACACAGTTAAATTAGTTTAATTTCAGTTTTTCAAACATTTTATTTTAAAGCAAATTTTTGTTAAATATTATTTATATCCAACTCTATAACTCGCTTATGGTTGGTCCTACAAGAAAAATGCAAATAACTATTTTGTAGGAAATTTTATCAGCTTTAATTTTGACAAAAAGATAAAAATTGATAGGAGTAACTGTTTTCGAGATATAAGCAAAAAACCAATAAGAAAACTGTGACTGTTACTGAACAAAAATGTAATTCAGTTTTCAATGTTTGAGACGAAGACGAAACTGCAGCATTTAAGAACGACTCTGAAGACTTCAGTGACTTTTATGTCACTTCCTTTTTCTTCTAATAAAGTATTGGACCCAATAAATTAAGTGTATTTTAAATCACAAGACATTTTCTGTTAAAGCACTTTTTTTTTAAATATTAATTATTTTCAATCATATATCTCGCTTATGGTTAGTCCTACATGAAAAATGCAAATAACTATTTTGTAGGAAATTTTATCAGCTTGAATTTTAGTAAAAAGATAAAAATTGATAGGAGTAACTGTTTTCGAGATATAAGCAAGAAACCAAAACACTGTTACCTTAATTAAGCGTTTGCATATAAGCAAATTTAGTACTATTAGTATTATTATTATTAATGTTATTGTTATTAATATGACAACTAAAGACAACTCTGAAACCTTTAGTGACTTTTATGTCTTTTCCTTTTTCCTCTACTAAAGTGTTAGACACAATTAAATTAGTTTAATTTCAGTTTTTCAAACATTTTATTTTAAAGCAAATTTTTGTTAAATATTATTTATATCCAACTCTATAACTCGTTTATGGTTGGTCCTACAAGAAAAATGCAAATAACTATTTTGTAGGAAATTTTATCAGCTTTAATTTTGAAAAAAAGACAAAAATTCATAGGAGTAACTGTTTCCGAGATATAAGCAAGAAACCAAAAAACTGTTACCTTAATAAAGCGCTTGCATATAAGCAGATTTAGTACTATTAGTATTATTATTATTAATGTTATTGTTATTAATATGACGACTAAAAACGATTCTGAAGACTTTGGTGACTTTTATGTCTTTTTCTTTTTTCTCTACTAAAGTGTTAGACACAATTAATTTAGTTTAATTTCAGTATTTCAAACATTTTATTTTTAAGCAAGTTTTTGTTAAATATTATTTATATCAAACTTTATAACTCGCTTATGGTTGGTCCTACAAGAAAAATGCAAATAACTATTTTGTAGGAAATGTTATCAGCTTTAATTTTGAAAGAAAGATAAAAATTGATAGGAGTAACTGTTTTCGAGATATAAGCAAAAAACCAAAGTAAAAACTGTTACCGTTTCAGAACAAAAATGTAATTCAGTTTTCAATGTTTGAGACGAAGACGAAAATGCAGCATTTAAAATCGACTCTGAAGACTTCAGTGACTTATATGTCACCCCCTTTTTTTCTAATAAAGTATTGGACCTAATAAATTAAGTGTATTTTAAATCACAAGACATTTTCTGTTAAAGCACTTCTTTTTTAAATATTAATTATTTTCAATCTTATATCTCGCTTATGGTTAGTCCTACATGAAAAATGCAAATAACTATTTTGTAGGAAATTTTATCAGCTTGAATTTTAGTAAAAAGATAAAAATTGATAGGAGTAACTGTTTTCGAGATATGAGCAAGAAACCAAAACATTGTTACCTTAATTAAGCGTTTGCATATAAGCAAATTTAGTACTATTAGTATTATTATTATTAATGTTATTGTTATTAATATGACGATTAAAGACAACCTTGAAACCTTTAGTGACTTTTATGTCTTCTTCTTTTTCCTCTACTAAAGTGTTAGACACAATTAAATTAGTTTAATTTCAGTTTTTCAAACATTTTATTTTAAAGCAAATTTTTGTTAAATATTATTTATATCCAACTCTATAACTCGCTTATGGTTGGTCCTACAAGAAAAATGCAAATAACTATTTTGTAGGAAATTTTATCAGCTTTAATTTTGAAAAAAGATAAAAATTGATAGGAGTAACTGTTTTCGAGATATAAGCAAGAAACCAAAAAACTGTTACCTTAATAAAGCGCTTGCATATAAGCAGATTTAGTACTATTAGTATTATTATTATTAATGTTATTGTTATTAATATGACGACTAAAAACGATTCTGAAGACTTTGGTGACTTTTATGTCTTTTTCTTTTTTCTCTACTAAAGTGTTAGACTCAATTAATTTAGTTTAATTTCGGTTTTTCAAACATTTTATTTAAAGCAAATTTTTGTTAAATATTATTTATATCCAACTCTATAACTCGCTTATGGTTGGTCCTACAAGAAAAATGCAAATAACTATTTTGTAGGAAGCTTTATCAGCTTTAATTTTAAAAGAAAGATAAAAATTGATAGGAGTAACTGTTTTCGAGATATAAGCAAAAAACCAATAAGAAAACTGTAACAGTTACTGAACAAAAATGTAATTCAGTTTTCAATGTTTGAGACGAAGACGAAAATGCAGCATTTACAAACGACTCTAAAGACTTCAGTGACCTTTCTGTCACCTCTTTTTTCTTCTAATAAAGTATTGGACCCAATAAATTAAGTGTATTTTAAATCACAAGACATTTTCTGTTGAAGCACTTTTTTTTAAATTTTAATTATTTTCAAACTTATATCTCGCTTATGGTTAGTCCTACATTAAAAATGCAATTAACTATTTTGTAGGAAATTTTATCAGCTTTAATTTTAGTAAAAAGATAAAAATTGATAGGAGTAACTGTTTTCGAGATATAAGCAAGAAACCAAAAAATTGTTACCTGAATTAAGCGTTTGCATGTAAGCAAATTTAATACTATTAGTATTATTATTATTAATGTTATTGTTATTAATATGACGACTAAAAACGATTCTGAAGACTTTGGTGACTTTTATGTCTTTTTCTTTTTTCTCTACTAAAGTGTTAGACACAATTAATTTAGTTTAATTTCAGTATTTCAAACATTTAATTTTTAAGCAAGTTTTTGTTAAATATTATTTATATCCAACTTTATAACTCGCTTATGGTTGGTCCTACAATAAAAATGCAAATAACTATTTTGTAGGAAATTTTATCAGCTTTATTTTGAAAAAAAAATAAAAACTGATAGGAGTAATTGTTTTCGAGATATAAGCAAAAAACCAAAGTGAAAACTGTTACCGTTTCAGAACAAAAATGTAATTCAGTTTTCAATGTTTGAGACGAAGACGAAAATGCAGCATTTACAATCGACTCTGAAGACTTCAGTGACTTATATGTCACCCCCTTTTTCTTCTAATAAAGTATTGGACATAATAAATTAAGTGTATTTTAAATCACAAGACATTTTCTGTTAAAGCACTTTTTTTTAAATATTAATTATTTTCAAACTTATATCTCGCTTATGGTTAGTCCTACATGAAAAATGCAAATAACTATTTTGTAGGAAATTTTATCAGCTTGAATTTTAGTAAAAAGATAAAAATTGATAGGAGTAACCTTTTTTCGAAATATAAGCAAGAAACCAAAACACTGTTACCTTAATTGAGCGTTTGCATATAAGCAAATTTAGTACTATTAGTATTATTATTATTAATGTTATTGTTATTAATATGACAACTAAAGACAACTCCGAAACCTTTAGTGACTTTTATGTCTTTTCCTTTTTCCTCTACTAAAGTGTTAGACACAGTTAAATTAGTTTAATTTCAGTTTTTCAAACATTTTATTTTAAAGCAAATTTTTGTTATATATTATTTATATCCAACTCTATAACTCGCTTATGGTTGGTCCTACAAGAAAAATGCAAATAACTATTTTGTAGAATATTTTATCAGCTTTAATTTTGAGAGAAAGACAAAAATTCATAGGAGTAACTGTTTTCGAGATATAAGCAAGAAACCAAAAAACTGTTACCTTATTAAAGCGCTTGCATATAAGCAGATTTAGTACTATTAGTATTATTATTATTAATGTTATTGTTATTAATATGACGACTAAAAACGATTCTGAAGACTTTGGTGACTTTTATGTCTTTTTCTTTTTTCTCTACTAAAGTGTTAGACACAATTAATTTAGTTTAATTTCAGTATTTCAAACATTTTATTTTTAAGCAAGTTTTTGTTAAATATTATTTATATCAAACTTTATAACTCGCTTATGGTTGGTCCTACAAGAAAAATGCAAATAACTATTTTGTAGGAAATGTTATCAGCTTTAATTTTGAAAGAAAGATAAAAATTGATAGGAGTAACTGTTTTCGAGATATAAGCAAAAAACCAAAGTAAAAACTGTTACCGTTTCAGAACAAAAATGTAATTCAGTTTTCAATGTTTGAGACGAAGACGAAAATGCAGCATTTAAAATCGACTCTGAAGACTTCAGTGACTTATATGTCACCCCCTTTTTTTCTAATAAAGTATTGGACCTAATAAATTAAGTGTATTTTAAATCACAAGACATTTTCTGTTAAAGCACTTCTTTTTTAAATATTAATTATTTTCAATCTTATATCTCGCTTATGGTTAGTCCTACATGAAAAATGCAAATAACTATTTTGTAGGAAATTTTATCAGCTTGAATTTTAGTAAAAAGATAAAAATTGATAGGAGTAACTGTTTTCGAGATATGAGCAAGAAACCAAAACATTGTTACCTTAATTAAGCGTTTGCATATAAGCAAATTTAGTACTATTAGTATTATTATTATTAATGTTATTGTTATTAATATGACGATTAAAGACAACCTTGAAACCTTTAGTGACTTTTATGTCTTCTTCTTTTTCCTCTACTAAAGTGTTAGACACAATTAAATTAGTTTAATTTCAGTTTTTCAAACATTTTATTTTAAAGCAAATTTTTGTTAAATATTATTTATATCCAACTCTATAACTCGCTTATGGTTGGTCCTACAAGAAAAATGCAAATAACTATTTTGTAGGAAATTTTATCAGCTTTAATTTTGAAAAAAGATAAAAATTGATAGGAGTAACTGTTTTCGAGATATAAGCAAGAAACCAAAAAACTGTTACCTTAATAAAGCGCTTGCATATAAGCAGATTTAGTACTATTAGTATTATTATTATTAATGTTATTGTTATTAATATGACGACTAAAAACGATTCTGAAGACTTTGGTGACTTTTATGTCTTTTTCTTTTTTCTCTACTAAAGTGTTAGACTCAATTAATTTAGTTTAATTTCGGTTTTTCAAACATTTTATTTAAAGCAAATTTTTGTTAAATATTATTTATATCCAACTCTATAACTCGCTTATGGTTGGTCCTACAAGAAAAATGCAAATAACTATTTTGTAGGAAGCTTTATCAGCTTTAATTTTAAAAGAAAGATAAAAATTGATAGGAGTAACTGTTTTCGAGATATAAGCAAAAAACCAATAAGAAAACTGTAACAGTTACTGAACAAAAATGTAATTCAGTTTTCAATGTTTGAGACGAAGACGAAAATGCAGCATTTACAAACGACTCTAAAGACTTCAGTGACCTTTCTGTCACCTCTTTTTTCTTCTAATAAAGTATTGGACCCAATAAATTAAGTGTATTTTAAATCACAAGACATTTTCTGTTGAAGCACTTTTTTTTAAATTTTAATTATTTTCAAACTTATATCTCGCTTATGGTTAGTCCTACATTAAAAATGCAATTAACTATTTTGTAGGAAATTTTATCAGCTTTAATTTTAGTAAAAAGATAAAAATTGATAGGAGTAACTGTTTTCGAGATATAAGCAAGAAACCAAAAAATTGTTACCTGAATTAAGCGTTTGCATGTAAGCAAATTTAGTACTATTAGTATTATTATTATTAATGTTATTGTTATTAATATGACGACTAAAAACGATTCTGAAGACTTTGGTGACTTTTATGTCTTTTTCTTTTTTCTCTACTAAAGTGTTAGACACAATTAATTTAGTTTAATTTCAGTATTTCAAACATTTAATTTTTAAGCAAGTTTTTGTTAAATATTATTTATATCCAACTTTATAACTCGCTTATGGTTGGTCCTACAAAAAAATGCAAATAACTATTTTGTAGGAAATTTTATCAGCTTTATTTTGAAAAAAAATAAAAACTGATAGGAGTAATTGTTTTCGAGATATAAGCAAAAAACCAAAGTGAAAACTGTTACCGTTTCAGAACAAAAATGTAATTCAGTTTTCAATGTTTGAGACGAAGACGAAAATGCAGCATTTACAATCGACTCTGAAGACTTCAGTGACTTATATGTCACCCCCTTTTTCTTCTAATAAAGTATTGGACATAATAAATTAAGTGTATTTTAAATCACAAGACATTTTCTGTTAAAGCACTTTTTTTTAAATATTAATTATTTTCAAACTTATATCTCGCTTATGGTTAGTCCTACATGAAAAATGCAAATAACTATTTTGTAGGAAATTTTATCAGCTTGAATTTTAGTAAAAAGATAAAAATTGATAGGAGTAACTGTTTTCGAAATATAAGCAAGAAACCAAAACACTGTTACCTTAATTGAGCGTTTGCATATAAGCAAATTTAGTACTATTAGTATTATTATTATTAATGTTATTGTTATTAATATGACAACTAAAGACAACTCCGAAACCTTTAGTGACTTTTATGTCTTTTCCTTTTTCCTCTACTAAAGTGTTAGACACAGTTAAATTAGTTTAATTTCAGTTTTTCAAACATTTTATTTTAAAGCAAATTTTTGTTATATATTATTTATATCCAACTCTATAACTCGCTTATGGTTGGTCCTACAAGAAAAATGCAAATAACTATTTTGTAGAATATTTTATCAGCTTTAATTTTGAGAGAAAGACAAAAATTCATAGGAGTAACTGTTTTCGAGATATAAGCAAGAAACCAAAAAACTGTTACCTTAATAAAGCGCTTGCATATAAGCAGATTTAGTACTATTAGTATTATTATTATTAATGTTATTGTTATTAATATGACGACTAAAAACGATTTTGAAGACTTCGGTGACTTTTATGTCTTTTTCTTTTTTCTCTACTAAAGTGTTAGACACAATTAATTTAGTTTAATTTCAGTATTTCAAACATTTAATTTTTAAGCAAGTTTTTGTTAAATATTATTTATATCCAACTTTATAACTCGCTTATGGTTGGTCCTACAAGAAAAATGCAAATAACTATTTTGTAAAAAATTTTATCAGCTTTATTTTGAAAAAAAAATAAAAACTGATAGGAACAATTGTTTTCGAGATATAAGCAAAAAACCAAAGTGAAAACTGTTACCGTTTCAGAACAAAAATGTAATTCAGTTTTCAATGTTTGGGACGAAGACGAAAATGCAGCATTTACAATCGACTCTGAAGACTTCAGTGACTTATATGTCACCCCCTTTTTCTTCTAATAAAGTATTGGACCTAATAAATTAAGTGTATTTTAAATCACAAGACATTTTCTGTTAAAGCACTTTTTTTTAAATATTAATTATTTTCAAACTTATATCTCGCTTATGGTTAGTCCTACATGAAAAATGCAAATAACTATTTTGTAGGAAATTTTATCAGCTTGAATTTTAGTAAAAAGATAAAAATTGATAGGAGTAACTGTTTTCGAAATATAAGCAAGAAACCAAAACACTGTTACCTTAATTGAGCGTTTGCATATAAGCAAATTTAGTACTATTAGTATTATTATTATTAATGTTATTGTTATTAATATGACAACTAAAGACAACTCCGAAACCTTTAGTGACTTTTATGTCTTTTCCTTTTTCCTCTACTAAAGTGTTAGACACAGTTAAATTAGTTTAATTTCAGTTTTTCAAACATTTTATTTTAAAGCAAATTTTTGTTATATATTATTTATATCCAACTCTATAACTCGCTTATGGTTGGTCCTACAAGAAAAATGCAAATAACTATTTTGTAGAATATTTTATCAGCTTTAATTTTGAGAGAAAGACAAAAATTCATAGGAGTAACTGTTTTCGAGATATAAGCAAGAAACCAAAAAACTGTTACCTTAATAAAGCGCTTGCATATAAGCAGATTTAGTACTATTAGTATTATTATTATTAATGTTATTGTTATTAATATGACGACTAAAAACGATTTTGAAGACTTTGGTGACTTTTATGTCTTTTTCTTTTTTCTCTACTAAAGTGTTAGACACAATTAATTTAGTTTAATTTCAGTATTTCAAACATTTTATTTTTAAGCAAGTTTTTGTTAAATATTATTTATATCCAACTTTATAACTCGCTTATGGTTGGTCCTACAAGAAAAATGCAAATAACTATTTTGTAGGAAATGTTATCAGCTTTAATTTTGAAAGAAAGATAAAAATTGATAGGAGTAACTGTTTTCGAGATATAAGCAAAAAACCAAAGTAAAAACTGTTACCGTTTCAGAACAAAAATGTAATTCAGTATTCAATGTTTAAGACGAAGACGAAAATGCAGCATTTAAAATCGACTCTGAAGACTTTAGTGACTTATATGTCACTCCCTTTTTTTTCTAATAAAGTATTGGACCTAATAAATTAAGTGTATTTTAAATCACAAGACATTTTCTGTTAAAGCACTTCTTTTTTAAATATTAATTATTTTCAATCTTATATCTCGCTTATGGTTAGTCCTACATAAAAAATGCAAATAACTATTTTGTAGGAAATTTTATCAGCTTGAATTTTAGTAAAAAGATAAAAATTGATAGGAGTAACTGTTTTCGAGATATGAGCAAGAAACCAAAACACTGTTACCTTAATTAAGCGTTTGCATATAAGCAAATTTAGTACTATTAGTATTATTATTATTAATGTTATTGTTATTAATATGACGATTAAAGACAACTTTGAAACCTTTAGTGACTTTTATGTCTTCTTCTTTTTCCTCTACTAAAGTGTTAGACACAATTAAATTAGTTTAATTTCAGTTTTTCAAACATTTTATTTTAAAGCAAATTTTTGTTAAATATTTCTTATATCCAACTCTATAACTCGCTTATGGTTGGTCCTACAAGAAAAATGCAAATAACTATTTTGTAGGAAATTTTATCAGCTTTAATTTTGAAAAAAAGATAAAAATTGATAGGAGTAACTGTTTTCGAGATATAAGCAAAAAACCAATAAGAAAACTGTGACTGTTACTGAACAAAAATGTAATTCGGTTTTCAATGTTTGAGACGAAGACGAAACTGCAGCATTTAAAAACGACTCTGAAGACTTCAGTGACTTTTATGTCACTTCCTTTTTCTTCTAATAAAGTATTGGACCCAATAAATTAAGTGTATTTTAAATCACAAGACATTTTCTGTTAAAGCACTTTTTTTTTAAATATTAATTATTTTCAATCATATATCTCGCTTATGGTTAGTCCTACATGAAAAATGCAAATAACCATTTTGTAGGAAATTTTATCAGCTTGAATTTTAGTAAAAAGATAAAAATTGATAGGAGTAACTGTTTTCGAGATATAAGCAAGAAACCAAAACACTGTTACCTTAATTAGGCGTTTGCATATAAGCAAATTTAGTACTATTAGTATTATTATTAATAATGTTATTGTTATTAATATGACAACTAAAGACAACTCTGAAACCTTTACTAACTTTTATGTCTTTTTCTTTTTCCTCTACTAAAGTGTTAGACTCAATTAATTTAGTTTAATTTCGGTTTTACAAACATTTTATTTTAGAGCAAATTTTTGTTAAATATTATTTATATCCAACTCTATAACTCGTTTATGCTTGGTCCTACAAGAAAAATGTAAATAAATATTTTGTTGGAAATTTTATCAGCTTTAATTTTGAAAGAAAGATAAAATTTGATAGGAGTAACTGTTTTCGAGATATAAGCAAAAAACCAATAAGAAAACTGTAACTGTTACTGAACAAAAATGTAATTCAGTTTTCAATGTTTGAGACGAAGTCAAAAATGCAGCATTTAAAAACGACTCTGAAGACTTCAGTGACTTTTATGTCACCTCCTTTTTCTTCTAATAATGTATTGGACCCAACAAATTAAGTGTATTTTAAATCACAAGACATTTTCTGTTAAAACACTTTTTTTTAATTAATAATTATTTTCAAACTTATATCTCG